>NC_056711.1:21856975-21864475 GCF_018831695.1 Puntigrus tetrazona | reverse complement strand
AGTTAAAAGGCTCAGTTTTATAAAATAAAATAAATAAAATAAAATAAAATATCACAATATGTATTTTCTTTGGAGATGCCTATTTATTTTAATATTTAATATTTATTTTTTATTTAAAAGTGTATATGCATGTATACTGTGTGTGTGTGTGTGTGTGTGTGTGTGTGTGTGTGTATATAAACACACATGCATGTATATGTTCATGTAAATACATTTTGATATAATACATCTTGTATAAAAATACACATGCAAATATTTTCAACATATATATTCTGTGTGTATAAATATACAATAAAAAGTTTTATCGTGATGAAAACATGCACAGCTCTCCAGAATAGAGTGCATTATTTGGCTGAGTTCAGTAAGGGTCTGGTGTGTTTGCTGTGAACGTGCAGGGATCGTGGCTCTCTGGTCTCTGGCTGTTCTGGCGTTCGAGCGCTTCTTCGTCATCTGCCGGCCGCTCGGGAACATCCGCCTGAGAGGAAAACACGCGGCTCTGGGTCTGCTGTTCGTCTGGACCTTCTCCTTCGTCTGGACCATCCCTCCGGTGCTGGGCTGGAGCAGCTACACCGTCAGTAAGATCGGCACCACCTGTGAGCCCAACTGGTGAGGACACCCACACTCAGCACACACCCTGGTTAGCTTCTTACAAAAGTGTAGTTTCTAACATTACACAAAAATCTAAAGAATAAAAGAGTAATGATAAAAGTCAGCAAAATAGAGAAGCAATTATATATATATATATATATATATATATATATATATATATATATATAATATATTATTATTAATTATTATTATTATTGCATTTCTACTGGTCTCATGACATAACACATGAAACACATACCAACAAGTTCATATCGCTTCAGTTTCCTAAAGAAACGCACACTATCAGTGTAAAAGGACGCTAAAACCACACGGTTGCATGCGACAAATGGGTTTTTATATCAGTTTTGCGTTTGTTAACGTTATTAGGTGGGTTTAGGGCATATTCACAACAGTCCACAGATATTTTAATTCTGAACCGCTGCAATACACGAGTATATCGGCGTAATAAACATGTGCCAGGGTTTACATATTGAACCTGTGTGTGCACTCAGTGGACATTTCTCTTTGAAACTGTGCCGAAACTTATAGTAAGGCACATAAAAACAGTGTTGCACAGAGGTATATTTCATGTACATTTATGGATAATTTTTACAAGACCTGTATATTTGTATATATATATATATATATATATATATATATATATATATATATATATATATCTGTTATTTGGTGTTATAGTTATGTAGAAAAAAATTATAAATACTAGAAATACTAATCAATAAAAGTAATTAATAAAGACATGTATGAATATATATATATATATATATATATATATATATATATATATATATATATATATATGTGTGTGTGTTATATATGTATATATACTATATATATATATATATATATATATATATATATATATATATATATATATATATATATATATATATATTTAATATATAAATAGTCAACATTTAAAGTGGATCAAAAAAGGGAATAAAGGTTGTTTGAGCATGTTACTTAATATAAATGACAACTAAAATATTTTAGTTGACTCAACAAATTTTTTTTTGTTATTTCAAGTTAAAACAACTACCGTTCATATATATTCAATTATTAGTGAAAAAGTGTCCGTAGCAATTTTTTGAAGTTTGTTTTAACCTGAAAACTCTGCTGCATTTGCACGCGGCTCATGAACACCCACAGAGCGTCAGATTCACTTTAACATTTCCATCAATCAGGAAGCAGAAGCGCTCAATACTGCTGACTGGGCCGACGGCTCTGGGGTTAAAGCGAGGTTAAAGGGCAAGCTTGACACGTGTGACTCAATAATGAGGCAGTATATCCATCAGCTCTAAAGCCTGAGAGCAAGCTGATAATTAGTGTGTGTTGGCTTGTTGCTCAGGTGTTTTCCACACGGACGGCTCTTTCCTCTCATTTGTAATCAGTGCATTGCACTCCCGCTCGTTTGCATGAAATTAAACATCGGAAAGAGTCTCTGTCATTCACGTCGCCTCAGATCACTGTCTGAATGGCCTTTAAAGAAGATCGAAGCGAGGAACGTTCTCCGAATGCTCTGCAGAGGTTCCTTCTGAAGTTACGAGAAGTGCTCTTGAAGTGATCTTAGACTCATCCAGGCTTCTCACGATGTTACTTCCACGCCGTCCAGGGGTGTTTTATTCCTGAAAAACATCTTAGCTGCACGCTCCTTCAGTGTTTTTACAGGATACCGCTCGCTTCGGAAAGAGAATAGAGCGAGACGTTCTTAAAAACGTGTTCTTATCACGTTCCTGATTCATCTGCTCGTCTTTTGCAGAATAGGTGTTTGTCTGGAGCATCTTCAGTAGTTTGCAACCCTACAAACCTACATGAATGAGCGTCTTTCTCCGCTCGCCCCGAGAAGCTCTTCCGAAGCAGATTTAGTGATTTAACGTCCGTCTATTGTCATTATCATCGTTTTTCGAGGCAGAATTTCTCTCGAGCTCTTTCTGTGCGCGTCTTCTAATTGTCTCAGATCTTTTCATTTCTACACGAGCGAAGCCACAATATAGGATGAGTAGGTTTAATGGATGGAGCTCGACAAACTAGCCCTTTTCCTCCTCATTTAAGCCTAAACCAGCAGATAATCAACCAGCTCAGATTTATTGTCTCTTCTCTGCTAATTAGCTCCTTTATCCATAAATGCCAGCCTTGTTCTGACAGCCTAATTTATTTCAATTCATTTTGGCCATGTGAAATACCCACCACCGTTTTACATTTAACATCTTCAAACATCTTTGTGCTTCAGTCTGGAAGCTCGTTAATGCCAACGAATAGAAACCATTTAGGATTTTAGTGTGTAATTTCATTTAAGGGCCTAAAGTCTAAAGCGCATGGTGCAGGTCCATCATGCAGCCTACACGATAATATTACACTATAATCCTTTAGTTTTTAATATTTGTATATATATATAATATATGCATTCACTAGTTAAACCACGGGAAAGTCAGAAGGGCGTCGACTGGAACTTTACGCAGAGGCTTAATGTCGTTTATATCGTGAGTTCATATCTCATAGCAATTGTAATAAATCTCATAACTTTATAATAACTACACACTATGAATCATTAGATACGTACATTATGAGTTCATCCTTTAGAAAGCATTGTCCCAACATTAAAAGTCGTTGGTAAGCAGTTTATAACTACAGCTCTAAAGCAGTGTTCCTAACAGAAAAAAAAAATCGTTTCCTTTATTTTATAGTTTTCTATGAGGTGTTTCTTTTATTATTTTTATCAAGTGTACAGATGTAAAGTATAATATTTTGCATCTTGAAATAAATATTTCTGTAATTTGTGTACTGTGTATATTTATATATATATATATATATATATATATATATATATATATATATATATATATATATATATATATATACACTATATGTATAAATACACACACACACAATTTTTTTTTAAGGATGCATGAAATATATTTCTGTGTTCTGTACGCCTCTGTGCTTTGATGAACTTTTCTTTCTGAAAGACAAACGAGCTTTTAAATCTCTTTTATAAAAGCTTTCCAGGTTATAAATGGTCCTCACTTTAAAGGCGCGTCTACAAAAATGTTTCTTAATCCTTTACTTACGCTTTCAGAACGATCTGGTAAAATGAGCTGGTTTCTAAATAACGCAATACTTTAGAAACCAAAAGTTAATTGTTAGTAAAGTATGAAAATACCATTTTTTTTAAACGTTTCAGACACTTATAGCTGTATTTATAAGCTGCTTACTAATGTGCTTTCTGTTAACTAGTGCTTAACTAGAGATTTAACTAGTTATTATAAAGTGCTCTGTATATAGCTCATAATTCTTGTTTTGCAGTTTTAGGTTTATTTCTGAAACAAATTATAAGGTAAAAAGTCACAAATATACATATATGTCCTCATATATTCTATTATATATTATTTGTGTATGAATATATCCTATGGCATACTTTCTTGAGTTTGAGATTATATACACATTATCTGTGATGAGTTTAGACGTTATATAAGAGAAGAGTCAGGTAAGTGTTTGTGGATCTAGCAGGTTCTGTCTTTCTTCTTCTTTATCTGACTCGAGACAGACTTTCACCATGAGCTGCGTCTTTACCAAACACTTCTGTGACTGAAAGTCTGTTTACAAAAGACACGAGTACATTAAAGACGGATGCTCGTGTTCGACAGAGAAGAACCGGAGAAACAAACACCGACACGTTAGAGCAAAGATGTGGTTTGATTCCCGCTCTGTGGTGTTTATATAATATAATATATATCCACCATCATTTCATCTGTATTTCAAACGACGCACAACTAAAGCGTTCTGCTCACAAGTTCTATTTACTTCTGTCTTTACTCTATTCACACTTCAACCCGTTAAACGCATTAAAACACACGTTTACCATCTTAAGAGATAAAAAAAATGATAAGGGAAGCTCTATTGAAGCTATCGCATTTTAACAATAACCAATTTAATAATGCTTTCGGTTGAAATTGCTCATCAGTAATGTTTCAGTAGTGATGTACGCTCGTTTTTTAATTTAATTGTAAAGATAATCTGGGTCTGGGGCAAAAGGAACAACAAAACACACACACACACACACACACACACACACACACACACACACACACACACACACACACTCACACACACTCACACACACGCTCACACACACACAGACACACACACTCACACACACACACACACACTCACACACACACACACACACACACACACACACACACACACACACACACATTACACACACACACACACACACACACACACACACACACACACACACACACACACACACACACACACACACACACACACACACACACACTCACATACATTTATCACACACACACACACACACAACACAGTCACTTATGTGCATACTATCACACATACACACAGATACAAGGCAATGAAATGCAGTTCAGGCGTGTGTGTGTGTGTGTGTGTGTGTGTGTGTGTGTGTGTGTGTGTACTGTGTGTGTGTGAGTGTGTGTGTGTGTGTGTGTGTGTGTGTGTGTGTGTGTGTGTGTGTGTGTGTGTGTGTGTGTGTGTGTGTGTGTGTGTGTGTGTGTGTGTGAAATGTGTGTGTGTGTGTGTGTGTGTGTGTGTGTGTGTGTGTGTGTGTGTGTGTGTGTGTGTGTGTGTGTGTGTGTGTGTGTGTGTGTGTGTGTGTGTGTGTGTGTGTGTGTGTAGTGGTTTCAAATGACTGCATACAAAATAAGTTTTTGTTTACACAATATATACATACATACATGCCTATATTTATATTCGTGGTTATAATCCATCAACAGAACAGGCGAACTTGCAACAGGACAAGTGCTTATTTTCCTCAAGAGCTCATGTTATAAATGAATGCATGTAATATGTGCACACGGCACATTTTTCTGAAATATAGACATGCATGCGTGTGCATTTTTATGCGCGTGATAAGCTCAATACTGAACACCGTCGTTCCCGTTCAGGCGGAGCGTGAAGTCTTCTCACAGGTTCTGTCGCTCCGCAGGTATTCAGGAGACCTCCACGATCACACCTTCATCATCACGTTCTTCGTCACCTGCTTCATCCTTCCTCTGGGCGTGATCATCGTGTGTTACAGCAAGCTGCTCCGGAAGCTCAGGAAGGTCAGTGGCTCCGCCCCCCGGGGGTCCGGGCCCCTGCGCTGAATCCTGACGCGTTCTTCTGTGGTGTTTCAGGTGTCTAACACGCACGGCAGGCTGGGTAACGCCCGGAAGCCCGAGCGTCAGGTGACTCGTATGGTGGTGGTGATGATCGTGGCCTTCATGGTGGCCTGGACTCCGTACGCTGCCTTCTCTATCGTGGTCACGGCCCTTCCCAGCATCCACCTGGACCCGCGGCTCGCGGCCGTTCCTGCGTTCTTCTCCAAGACCGCCGCCGTTTACAACCCCATCATCTACGTCTTCATGAACAAACAGGTGACCTATCAGCTCCATTATACTTCACGCACACATCTACCGCACGTTTAGTGTCCAGTGTTCGATCCGGTGAAAGCTCTTTCAGCTCCCTCATCCTGATCAAGTGAAGCTCATATCTCCAGATCAACTCTTACCGTCTTTACTTGATTTTCTAGAAGAATCTGATCTTCAGGATCTTTTGAGGAGCTTTACTTTCACTGTTCCTCCGAAACATCTCACATCTTCTGAGGAGACTTCAGCTCTCCATCATTATATGTCTGATCATCTCAGTCTCATCTCACTGAGAATATTATGAGAAATAGAGCGACCGCTGCAGTGAGAAATAATAGAAATAATAGAAATATCAGCATATCAAGCTGTATTTTCCGTCATATTCTCACTGCATCAGAACATATGAGCCACGTTTTAAATATTTAGTACAAAAGTTTAAAAATTGCTTTACAAAAAAATAGGTATCAGTATTTTAATAAGTTATAAAAAAAAAGTTTTCAAATGTTTCTGAAACATGGTGCAGTGTTTTTTCACCCCTTACAAGTTTTTAAAAAATTATTTATTTAACATTAACTTCGCATTTTATTGTCGATTTGAATGCTTTTCAACAAAAGCCTTTCTTAAAACATAATGTAAAATTATTTATTTATTTTTAATGTTTTTTTAAAGTAATGTCCAGCGAAGATGAAGTGTTCAGAGAGGGCTTTTTCCTACGAGAGGCAGGTGGAGATCCTCTTCGTCATCCTCATCATCTTCATCACGCGTTATCAGAAGCTCAGAAGAGAGCGGAGCGACAGCGTTACATAAACTCACTCTTTGATTGGTGTTGTTAGTCATCAGCTTCATCTTAAATAATAAATGAATCATCAATAAATGAGGAGTGAACTGCGGCGTGAAGCGATGTTTCAGCTGAACCGAACACCTGCAGGTCTCTCTTACTGTGTTTGTTATCGAGCGCTCTATAAATAGAGGCATCGTTTAATAAAGCAGTTCAAACGTCTGAAGAATTAAACGTGATCTTTTGATCACAAGAAGCTAACGAGCGTGAACCCGATGGAAATAGAATTCTACTTCCTTTGAAAGGGAGACGGTTGGTAAAGGCGCCGAAAACATCTTAATTTCAATTACTTTAATGTTGATTACAGTGATATTACATCAGCGTCAGACAAACCTTTCATGCGTTTCTATGTGTTTCTTACAGACGCTTGTTTCCACAATAGGATAAAATATATTGCAACTTTTTAGATGACGATTGTGCCTTTTTTTGTTTCAGAGCCGCGAGCAGAACCCAGAATGACGAGAAAACAGTCTGAGAATTCTGAGTTTATAGCTTGTGCTTATGTGCGCACGTTTTTTTTCTTTTGTGTAAATTCATAGACAAATAAAAAAATAAAATAAAAAAATAAAATAAATTAAATTAAAAAGGCAGAAAAATTAAAAAGCGTAAAATAAAATGAAAAATACAAAATATAAAGTCACAATTTAAAAA
>NC_056711.1:21824475-21854475 GCF_018831695.1 Puntigrus tetrazona | reverse complement strand
CTTCTAAACTTTATTATCAGTTTCTGAGTAAAAATGGTTTCAAAGAAGTTGAAAATGGTTAAGATTTACACTGAAACGATTTCACAAATAATCACAAAGTCATGGTAACACACCGAACTGAGCATAGAATTGTTACTTTAATAACTCTGATGTGTACAGCGTTTTAAAATGTTAAACCTAAAGCCAAGATTAGTGATTAAAAAACGTCCGTAATAGCCGAATCTCTTCTAAACACTGTGGAGCTCCATCCTCAACACAGACTGCTTTTTAAAGTGACTTTAGGACACAAGCTAATTAGTGTCTATCGGACTCTGTAGTTTAATGACAAGGACTAATGAAGAATGAGAAGGACGATGGGAGCCGCAGGCTAATGTGGAAACAATTAATGATTACTGTGCAATTATGACCTCATCCTGATTGACTAATTGTTGATGTATGTTACTCACAGATCTTTCCGTTCCACTGGGTTTAGCCTGATTACATGAATACACTTCAGCCGTTGCTCACTAATTTAAGGAGAAGACATGCACTGCTTTTGAGATCACAGGAAACATTTAAATGTTGTTTTTAAATTGCATTTACGTATTCTGAAGATTTTGCTTCATAACATTTGTGTGATTTACGTAACATCACTACATAAAACATTAAATCCTTATTTCTAAAAAAATTGAAATGCACCCGAAAATATACAGCTTTTTTTCTATCTGTACGTTTTTTCCGAGGGGTTTGTGCGTTTTTTTGTGACATTTTTCTCATTTACCGTATGTAACAGTCCTAAAAAAGAATTTACTCTGAAAAATAAATTATGCGGTTTTTGTAAGATAAGTGGTAGCAAACAATTTATTTTAGCTACATTTAAATAAAAAAAAAAGTAAAAAAATTAATCAACTACATTTTTACTAAAACTGTAAATTCAGTGAGTAATTTATTCAGTGTATTTCTGAATGTATTGTGTATACAATAAAAGATTATTTTTAAAAGCTATTAATTTTTTTCTCCACTTCAGTAAAGCTTTTATACACCAGACTTTACTGTTTTAGTCCACTCTATATTGTGAAGGTTTTTACAGAACGGTTTGTTCATGTTTGTTCATGTTCAAGATGGCGCCGTTGAGTTCGGCTGCCGTCACGACCGCTCCGGCAAAACTTTTTGTTTTTCTGTTAATTATTAGTATTTTGGACAGTCTGCGCGGTGTTCTTTATATAAGATGGCTATCACTAAATATGATCGAGCCACTCTTATATCTATAAATATCTACGCTATATAAATAAAAATGATTGATGATTGATTGATATCTATTGGTGTACAATGCACCCACCTTTCGCCCGTTTTTAAACCCGGACCCATGTTGGCCGAGCAAGATCCTGACGAAGACAAAAGGACGCGACCCGCACCGGCGTCCACGAGGGAAACGAGCCGGCGTCAGGAACAGGTTGAGGGCACGCCACACCGCGCTCCCTACCTAGTGTCCTGTTAGCCAACGTCCAGTCTCTGGAAAACAAGCTCGATGACCTCAGGGCAAGGATCAAGTTCCAGAGAGACATTCGGGACTGCAACCTCCTCTGCTTCACCGAGACATGGCTGAACCCAGCGGTACCGACCACGCCATACAACCGGCCGAGTTTTTCTCCGCTTACCGCATGGACAGAACAATGGAGTCGGGAAGACACGGGAGGTGGAGTGTGTCTGATGGTGAACAACCGCTGGTGCGACAGCGAGCGCTTGTTCCTCTCTCACGCTCCTGCACACCAAACCTGGAACTTCTGACCATCAAATGTCGCCCTTTCTACCTTCCACGGGAATTCAGCTCGGTCATAGTCAGCGCCGCTTATATTCCACCTCAAGCGGACACGGACGCTGCAATATGGGATTTACACGACCACCTCACAACACACCAGACACAACACCGACGCGCCGCACTCATTGTGCTGGGGATTTTAACAGTGCAAACCTCAAGCGCCGCACTGCCGAACTTTCACCAGCACATCACCTGCCCCACCAGGGGCGAAAGGACACTGGATCACTGTTACACACCCTTCAGAGACAGCTACCAGGCAAAATCATGCCCACCGTTTGGTAAATCGCCATTTTCCTTGTACCTGTTTACAAACAGAGGCTGAAACAGGAAGCCCGGTACAGAGGGAGGTGTCACGCTGGACTGACCATTCGTGGCCGCTCTGCAGGACGCTTTGGATGACGCAGACTGGGCCATGTTCAGGTGTAGCTCCAAGGACGTCAACGAGTTCACGGAAGCGGTGGTGGGATTCATCGGGAAACTAGCGGATGACACGGTAGAGAAAACCGTCATCAGGACGTTTCCCAACCAGAAGCCGTGGGTAGACAAAACTATCCGCGACTCTCTGAGATCCCGCTCCGCAGCCTATAACACGGGGATAGTCACCGGGATATGTCTGAATACAAGGCTGCGTCGTGCAGCGCGTGGCGCAGAGTGGTAAAGGAGGCAAAGAGGCGCTACGGGAGGAAACTTGAGTCACAGTTTCAACACAGTGACTCTAGGAGCCTTTGGCAGGGACTGAGAAACATCACGGACTATAAAACGCCAACCTCCAGAGTGGAGAGCGCGGATGCTTCTCTGGCAGACGAGCTAAACACCTTTTATGCTCGTTTCGAGGCTGCAGCTAATCACGCTAGCGCCGCTAGCGGCATGATGAACAGCACGCATGCCGAGAGAGCCGGAGAGGAAATCGCGTTCACCATTTCGGAGCACGACGTAAGGAGGGCATTCAGGAGAGTGAACACCAGGAAGGCAGCAGGACCTGACGACATCACAGGTCGGGTTCTGAGAGCCTGTGCTGACCAGCTAGCACCGGTGTTCACTGAGATATTTAATTTAAACAGTCTGTAGTCCCCTCGTGTTTCAAAGAGTCCATCATTGTTCCTGTGCCGAAGAAACCTCAACCATCTTGCCTAAATGATTACCGCCCTGTAGCTCTGACGTCTGTAGTGATGAAGTGCTTCGAGAGACTCATCAGAGACTTCATCACCTCATCACTCCTGGACACACTGGACCCACTTCAGTTTGCTTACCGCCAAAACCGGTCTACGGAGGATGCCATCACACACCTCCTCCACACAACCACAAGCCACCTGGATTTTAGGAAAGGGAACTATGTGAAAATGCTGTTCGTGGACTATAGTTCAGCGTTCAACACCATAGTTCCCTCCACGCTCACCTCGAAGATGGAGGTCCTGGGACTCAGCCCATCCCTGCGTCACTGGATCACTAACTTCCTGACCGACAGACCACAAGCCGTACGGATGGGAAAACACACCTCATCCTCCCTCACTCTCAGCACTGGAGCCCCTCAGGGTTGTGTTCTGAGCCCCTGCTGTACTCGCTGTACACACATGACTGTGTGGCCACTACAAACTCCACCACCATCATTAAATTTGCTGACGACACTGTCGTGGTGGGCCTGATCTCCAACAACGATGAGATGGCCTACCTTCAGGAGATCAACAACCTGGAGAGATGGTGTCAGGAGAACAATCTTCTCCTGAACGTCAGCAAAACAAAGGAGTTAATAGTGGACTTCAGCACGAAGCAGGTGCGCTCTTACCATCCCATCAAGATCGACGGGACCCCAGTGGAGAGAGTGGACAGTTTCGGTACCTGGGTGTTCACATCACGCAGGACCTGTCTTGGTCCTGTCACATCAACACCCTGGTGAAGAAGGCCCGGCAGCGTCTATACCATCTGAGGCGCTTAAGGGACTTCAGACTCCCATCTCAGGTGCTCAGGAACTTTTACACCTGCACCATTGAGAGTGTCCTGACGGGAAACATCACCTCCTGGTTTGGAAACAGCACCATGCAGGACAGGCGAGCTCTTCAGAGGGTGGTGCGGTCAGCTGAGCTCCCTGTGCTGCAGCACATCTACAACAAGCGGTGCTGTACCAGAGCCAGGAAGATCGTGGAAGACCTCAGCCATCCCAACAATGGACTCTTTTCTCTGCTGCGTTCAGGAAAGCGCTTTCGTTCCCTGAAGGCAAACACAGAGAGAATGAGGAGGAGCTTCTTCCCGCAGGCCATTCGGAGTCTGAACCAGAGAACACCCAGCACCTAATCACCGGGATTCCCATGTTTACCCCTCTTCCCCAGATACTCACCACTTACTTTGGACAATTGCACTAGCCACTTTGCACTGGACATTCGCACAGCCACTTTTACATTTTACACTTTATATTTTATACTCTACACTTATTTACACTTTATTTTTTAAACTTTGCACACTTTTTTATACATATTTTTATACATATTTTATATTTATATATATTTAAATTCTGTTTTCTGTTTTCTATTTTGATGCTGGACGGTTGTAAAAAAACATTTCACTGCATGTCGTACCATGTATGTATGTGTATGTGACAAATAAAATTTGAATTTGAATTTGATTTGATTTGAATGTACCATGTTCCTGGTTCCTTTAAAGGCCGTTTTTTTCCAAATGACTTCAGCACGTACAAACACCAAAATGTACCGTTTTATTCTATATCTATATTCTAAGTAAGGCATAAGCACTCATTCCACTCACTCAAGCCCAAAAGTAAATAACTAGACATAAAACATTGATCTTAAACAATATAACCTGCAAGATGGCGCCAAACTGTCCGTGATACGTACAGTCACTAACGGTCAAGAGAAGCCCAGATGAGCCCGTGTTATTAGTTTTACCAGTCTTTATCTGGGTGTGACGACTGACCAATCAGAATCCAGTATTCTCAATGAAAGTTTTTACCGAGGGGTTTGTTCAGTTCTATAATTCTATAATTTCCATTCTCTGTCTTTAAAACTTTTCTTCTCCACTTCAGCAGAACTTATTTACACCAAACTTTACAGCTTTATTCCTCTCTATGTTTTGAAGATTTTTACTGTGGGGTTTGTTCAAAGCATTTGTCTGGTTTATGTAACATTGCTTATTTTTTTCATATGCGACAGTAGATTTCAATTCCATATTTTCCATTCTCTAACTTTAAAACTTTCTTCTCCACTTCAGCAGCACTTCTTCTCTATATTCTGAAGATTTTTACCGAGGGGTTTGTTCATACATCATTCACACTGGTTTCTACGACATTATGATAAAAATGTAATTTTTTATTTACCTGTGGTGTCTTATCTTATAATTTGCTGTAAGACAGTTTGGGACCAAAAAACGAATTTCCTTCAGAGGAGACGCAGCAGGCAAAAACACTTTTTTTAGTGCTTTTTTTCCAAACTAGTGGAAAGAAACCATCGAGTTGAGTGTTTCTTTCATAGCACTTTCGCTATTTGTGTTAATTATAACACATCTTTTTTTCGAAGCGAAGAATGATCCGTTGCGTTCCTCTTCCCTGTGATCTCCTCAGTTCAGAAAGTGTGTGGTTCAGCTCCTGAGCTGCAGCGACGTGACGGTCATCGAGGGCAACGTCAACCAGACCACCGAGAGAGCAGGCATGACCAATGAGAGCAACACCGGCGAGATGTCGGCCATCGCCGCACGCATCCCCGCCGCCGGAGCCGTCCCGCTGAAGACCGAAGAGCAGTCCAATGAGCGCAGCTCCTTCGCCCAGATCCCCATTCCTGAGAACAAAGTATGTCCGATGTGAAGACCTCTGCTGAATGCGTACTTACTTTTGAATGCTGGCATCCAAACTTTAGGCTAAAAGACGCCGATCCAGCATTAAATTACAGCTTGAAATGTGCAGTGTTGAGGAAGAAACTATCTACAAACTACTTGTTATTTTGTTTGGCATTTATTTGAAAGCTTTATTTAGCCGTGGTTTCACAAATACAATTAATTTTATATTCATACAGTTACAGTAATGGTAACACTACTTGAGGTCTTTGTGTATAATGCATTACCACAGGAAAAAATACTAAAATGAAATACATAAATAAAAGTGCTTCTATAGTTGATTGGGTAATATGACAACTATAGCAAAAGAAACTAATTTCAATTAAGTTTTCTACAATACTTTAATACTACAATACACTACGGTTTACTACATTATTTATCAGTTCACTATAGCTAATAATGCATTAAATATTTTCATAAATAATGCATTATATTTTCAGATTTGCTTGTTGTAGCTGAAATGTGTCGTTCGTCTTGTGTTTTAATGCATTATATTTTTTAATGAGTAGATTAGTATTATAACTGTGATTACAATTATTCACGATGTCACCATTTAAAAAGCGTAATTAATGCGTGATTTTATTATTAAATAGATAATTGGCACTTTTCCATCTCGCAGTTCGGAGTTTATAGCTCACAATTTATAATTTGTTTTTGAATTCAGAATTGACGTTCGGCACTCTTTTTCCACATGGAAT
The DNA here is from genome assembly GCF_018831695.1 of Puntigrus tetrazona. NCBI lineage: Eukaryota > Metazoa > Chordata > Actinopteri > Cypriniformes > Cyprinidae > Puntigrus > Puntigrus tetrazona. The sequence continues at coordinate 21,848,142 of NC_056711.1, read as the reverse complement.
AAAAGATAAAAAAAAAGCGAATTGCGACATACTTTTATAATGCATTATATAAATGCTTCAGATTGCGTGTTACCGCTGACAGCAATAGCATGGTACAGTGCTGCTAATATTACAGTACATCAATATACATGATGGTGGTAAACCAAGCTGTATACGTGGAACCCCGAAGAACCGATTGGAAGAACGACATGTTTAGCTAGGAAACGAAAAGCTCCTCCTCAACACTGCATTAATGACTCCTGACTGTTGAATGTTGATCATCGGTTACTCACACTGAATTTTCCGAGGCTTCTTTACTGCAACATTTGCACAATTATTAAACAGAAATCAAGCAGAAAAACAGACTGAATGCGATGCGTTCGGGCACCTGACACCAGAACACGTGTGCATTTCCCAGATGAAGGGAATAAGTGGACGAGCAAACACTACAAGTGCCCTTCAAACTCTGCCGAACGTCATCCAGCACACCCAGAGTCTCCTGAACTGTTATCTTTAAGGAATATTTCCCTGTATCTGATGCATTCTGTGTTGACTGTATGATCAGAGAAACACACACGAGCTCCGATGATGCAGCTTTCTCGACAACTGAATGTGTTTTTATTTTATTCCTTTGTTAAAGGAATGTCAAAATTCAGATTTTTTTTTTTTTCAGGTCTGTTTGCGCTTAAACAAAATGTACACTTATCATTAAATTGGTCAAGAGTAACAGCAAAGGCGTTTTTAATGAATCTCTCTTTTAAATAAATGAAATATATCACTGTTTCCACAAATATATTGTGCAGCACAACATTATAAAAATCAGAAATGTTTTTTTGAGCGGTAAATCAGTATATTATTATGATTGCTAATGATGCTGAAAATCACAGAAATAAATTACGATTTAACACACATTCACAGAGAAAACGGCTGTTTCGAATCGTAATGAAATTTGACAATTTTTTTACTGTATTTTTGACCAAATGAGCAGGAGAGCCTTTCAAAGTCTGCTTAAATGAAGATAATTACACTGTCGCCAACTCCGTTGTTTTGGTCATCGACCCTAGCTGTGTTTGTCACAGCATTTCTGATGAATATTGATCGTTTCTTTAATTACTGCGGCACGGACTGAAGCGGGACACTTAAACACAGACAGAGCTCAAACATCAATCAGCGAGAGAGGAGTTTCCTTCAATAACTCGCCCCTGACTTTAAATAACGCACCTGTTTACATCGAGCCAGTCTCTCCGATATTAAAGACAGAGCAATAACGTTACATGTAGCCGTAAATCTGGGCTTTACACTAATTCAGACGATCGCTGGAAGAAATGAAAGAGGCACTGCATGCAATTGCAAAAATAATGAGGTTTCCAAACAGGCGTTATTACGACGCTCCTGCCGTATTTTCTTGAGGTCATCTCGACGCGAGTGTTATCTGGAGAACACAGAAGGATAATAATGTGGGTTTTAATCAGATGTAAGAGGGTCACCGAGGTTTCTCGAGACGCTGTCTTGAAGCACACCGGGTTTTTGGGTTTTATTTCTTCCAGATTGTCTCTAGCATGAGCCGAGTCTGTTGTTTTCTGTCGCCATGATTCACCGTTATATGTTTTTCTTGCATGTTGTGACTCAAAGAATTGTGTGTGTTTCAGTAAACTCGGTGTAAGACCCTTCTGTTGCATCAACATGAAATTAAAATCATACTTTCTTAATAAATGTGGCTGGTCTTGTGATTCAGGTTAAAACGAAACTAATGCATTTTATGCTGACATTAAAAACGTGCAAAGTTCATGAAATATTCTTTTCATATATATATATATATATATATATATATATATATATATATATATATGTGTGTGTGTGTGTGTGTGTGTGTGTGTGTGTGTGTAATAAAGTAATAATAAAGACTTTATGACACTATTCACTTTTCTCAGAATTAGATTTTATATATATCAAGTTTTTATCCAACATTATTGACTTTTCCCCTCATTCTGTTAAAAATAAATAATAATAATTTTTTTAGATTTTTATTTAGATTTAGATTTATTTCTTGTAATTGTGACTTTATATCTCACACGTTTCTTGCAATTAACTCACTGAATTTTTTTGTCCTATTTTGCCAGAATCTTTAATTTTTGTCTCATAAAAATATTGACTTTAATATACCGTGGAATTCTATGTTTACATTTTGCAATAAAATGTGTTTTTTTAATAAAAATTCTTAGTGCTGTCAAACTATTTATCAAGATATATATATATATAAGACTATATAATATTCTATATATAATATATATATATATATATATATATATATATATATATATATATATATATATATATATATATATATATAAGAATATAAATACACATACATTTATAGACCTAAATATTTTCAAAATATATACTGCATGTTTGTATATGTACAAAGAAAAACTTTTATTTCGGATGCAATAAATCACAATCTTTTAACAGCGATTAAAAATATATAAATTATAAATCGTTTTACCTCACAATTCTGATTTATTTCTTTTCTCCCAAATGCAAGCTGGTTGTTTTCTTCAAATTCTCTTCCTTGGAATTCTAGCTTCATATATTGCTGTATTTTTTTTTGTAAATTAAAAAAAGGAATTGCTTTCTATCTCCCAATTCAGTTTTTTTTCTTTTTCCTCGGGAATAACATTCGAGCAATTACGTAAAAAAAAAAAAAAAAAAAAATCAAATTTTACAATTCGGACTTTTTTCTGGGAGCTCTAGGGTTTTCTGTCACACACTTTTACTTCACGAGCTCTCGGCTGTGAGTCTCTCACCAGAGCTGAGAAGTGAAGTCTGTCGGCCGCTGAAGGGAGTCTGTATCTGAACGATGATGACGGAATCAGTGTCTCTTCTTCAGACCGGAGCGAGAGAAGAGGGTCATTTACATGTTTATATAGAGCGCAGCACTTACACAACTCATTTTGATTTATCGGAAACACACACCTTCAGGAAGATGAATTGTCCGCTGGAGTGTTTATACAGAAAAGAGAGAGAAAGAGAGGCTTCAAACTGGCTTTCTGATGCTCTCGGCCTGCTTCTGTGCAGGAAAAATTTAAGTTACACGCAAATACTAAAATGCATATCGCTAGTGCATGTAAAGAGGTGTGCATGTACCAAATAATGCAACGTGCAAAACTTCATATTCATGCATATTCAAAAAATAAAAAAAACATATCAACATTTCTTGCATGGAAATGTTCAAACGAAAATTTTATACACTCATGCATATGTAAAAGTCTTATTCAAGCTGTGCATGTAACAAATGATGTAACACGCAAATAATAAAACACATGCATATCTGCAATATAGAGACGTGTCAACTTTTGCATCGTCATGTGCTGAAATAAAATGCAAAAATGCTTTTTACTTGTGCATATTTACGACATGATGACTTTTGCACGTAACATATAATTAAACACTCAAATAATAAAATGTAAAAACCTTGCTTATTTACAATATGCTGTAAAAACGTCTTATACGCGAATATTAACATTAAAAAAAACGAACATATGAAAGGCTTTGCATGTAACAACAGATAATGTAAATAATAAATATATTTTTTATAAGATTGAATGGATTTAAGACAGGTTTTGTGATGCTCAGAAAACATGAAACACAGCGGCAGTGACAGCAAACCTCAGCCTGCTTTCATCCAAACGCTCAGACTGACAAACCAGAGCCTTCAAACTTGATATTTTTGCATGGTGTTCACATTAATGAGCAAATGTCAAAGTTTGATGTGCGTGACTTTTAGTGTCTTTGCTCCTGAACACACTGTGAGTCAGTCGCTGTATTAATATTTCATGAGCCTTTCATACTGTACACTGTGCTGGAAATCACGGTCAGTCTTCATATCACTATTACTCTATCACATATCAAACACAAACCCATATATATATGTATGTATATATATATATATATATATATATATATATATATATATATATATATATATATATGTGTACATATCGTTTGTTTCTACTTAACTCTTAGTAAAATATATTAAAAAAATATATATATATATATTTTTTTTTTTTCTTTTTTTCTAAGAATTAAGTGTAATATATATATATATATATATATATATATATATATATATATATATATATATATATAAATGTTTTGACTTTACTTTTAATTTTGTTTTATAATAGCTTTTTAAATGCAAATATATAGGTATATTTAATATTTTACATGATTTCATATGTGTGTGTGTGTGTGTTTGTATTTTTTTTTTTTTTTAAATAGAAAATTGTAAAGCTATATTTCATTTTTATCTATTTTATAATTATATAATTATATATAATTATATATATTAATTATATATATATTATATATTATATATGTATTCAACTGAATCTATGAACTTTATGTAAAATATAAAAAAAAACTCAAACAAAAAGACAAACATTACTAAATTACTAAAACTACAACTAAACTTCAAATGTAAAATCTGCCGATGAAGAAGACTCATCTTCCTCCTCCAGCGCTCGGCTGCTCATCCTCCGTGGTTTGGCTTTACATTTTAACTTTAAAGTACACTAAGAGGAGCAGAAGAAGAAGGATCAGTCTTCATTAGAGCCGTTTAGTTCCTGAATGCCAGGCTGTTTTAATGAAGACTCATCAGAATGAACAGAAGAGAGAGAGTTATGATGCTTCATATTTCTCCAGATGTGATGAAGATGAATGAACAGCAGAAGATGAAGCGTGTGATGAATCGCTCTCAAACCAACAGAAGAGAAACAAGGAAACAAACATCTTAATAAACACCCGATCACAGGTAGCTTTCCCCAAATGAGCTTGGTTTGAAGATTGAAATCTTTTGAAGATTGAAATATATAGATACATGCATATATATATATATATATATATATATATATATATATATATATATATATATATATATATATACTGTATATGTTTTTGTATTTATGTAATTATTATGTATTTTCTGGAGAAAATACATAAAAAAACTCATAAAATAATGAAATAACTATATAACTGTATTGTATTGTATTCAAAAATCTCTTCACACAACAAATATTAAATGATTCCTGTTTCACTCTTTTTCCTGATTCTTTCAGGCATTATAAGTATATAAGCGGTCTAAAACAACATACCGAACAATATTTATTATTTTCTTACTCCAAAAGGTAAAAATAAATTAAATTAAATTAAATTAAATTAAATTAAATTACAACTAATTGTATCAAAAATAAAAAGTAATAAAAAAAATTAAATTAAATTAAATTAAATTAAATTAAATTAAATTAAATTAAATTAAAATAAATTAAAATTCAATTCAATTCAATTCAATTACAACTAATTGTATAAAAATTTAAAAAAATGTTTGCATAATATATGAGTTGGTACTGTGTATATTTATTATGCATATATACTGTAAATACAAACAAATTAATGTATACATTTAAGAAAAATTGTAACTTTGTATATTAATTATATTTATATATAGTATAAAATATAATAATATAAATATGTAAATATTTTATATATTTTCAAAATATATACTGTATGTGTGTATATTTATTAATGCATAATAAATATGAGTAAACATACATATTTTACGTAAACAAAAACATTCTTTTTAGAAGGGATTAATCACTATTAATCATTTGACAGCACTAATTAAAATCAATAAATAAAAGTCAGCAGCAATAAAAGTGTCAATAAATCATTAGGGTTATTAATGAATTAAACACGTGAACTGGGTCTGATGACACGGAGAGTCCAGTAAAACAACACATGCTTATATTTTATGGATGAGCTGGTACTGTATGTGAGCCTGAAGACCGGAGATGAATTAAACATGAAATAAATTCTCACATGACTGAAGACGAGTGGACCTGCTGATTTCTCTCCGTTCATCACCTTCTACAAAGCTCTTCTAGATACTGTGATTCTAACTGAATTGATTCTGGGATTAAATGATTCGATACGAATCAATGAGATAAGAAAGGGGTGTATTGTTATAAAGATTGATTGATCAAGGAATTCATTTATTTATTGCAATGAATTTTAATTAATTATATATATATATATATAATTAAATAAAATTCATTGTAATAAATAATGAATATTATAACTGAATTTCCGTATGCATTATAAAATTATTATTTTTGTTTATTTCGTATAATTTTATTTAATTAATTATAATATATATATATTTTTTAACACCAGTGAGTTTCATTTAACATTTTTTTTTTTGTTTTATTTAATGTTGTATTTTATTTTACATACAAATGAATTTCAGTATAGAAATAAGAATTACAATTATTTAGTTTCATTTGTTGAGTTTTATTTCATTTTTTATTTTTGTATACCACTGAATTTCATTAGATTTTACCTCATTTTATTTGACTTTGTTTTACCTTATTTCATATATTATTTATATTTTATTTTTGCATACCAATTTATATTTCTTACCTTTTATACTTTATATTATCTTTGCTTACTTGATGCAATTATTTACCTTTACCTGATTAGAATTTTTTTCATTTTAATTTCATGCTTTTAAATGTGTTTTTTTGCTGTCTTTGTTTTTTTGTTGTTTATATAAAGTATGGTTGGTAATTGTATATACATTCTGTTCTCAGAGAAACGTCTGTGAAGAACTTTACAGATTCAAGGAATCCTTAACGCCAATAAAAAGACTTTATATTAAATCCTTTATATTTGTTCTTCACGGTCTCTGTTTAAGCCCCGCCCACATTGAAATCTCATTGGGCCACAGTTTTGCTCATCATGAATATTAAACACCCCTCACAGACACAGCATTAAACTTCAGATTCACACAAACATCCCCCCAAATGCTTTTCCATTTCTCCAGAGCATGGTTCTTCATCCTGTTTAAGAGACTACATAAAATCCACAAGAAAGAGCTTATTTGAGCTTTTATCTGAAGGACAACACAATTTAGCGCTTCAGTAAACACTTCAACGGCCCTGAGCTTTCAGATACAGACAGACTCTGAGGAGCTGAGAAAACTGCTGCACACAGTGCGCTCAATTTCAGTGGAATTTATTTTCATTTTAATGCAATTTTTATTTTTATCATTTTTTATACGACGAGATAGCAATAATTAAATTAAATTAAATTAAATTAAAAATTAAATATTAAATTAAAAATTAAAAATTAAAAATTAAAAATTCAATTCAATTCAATTAAAAATTCAATTAAATAAAAGTTAAAACTAAATTGTTAAATTAAATTAAATTATAAGTCAAATTAAATTAAACGTTTAATTTAATTTAATTTAATTTTGTTTAATTTAATTTAATTTAATATCACCTTTCAGAATATTTCTCAAATAAATAAATGGTGATATTTTTGTGTGTATCATTGTTTTGAGATGGTTTGAAAGGTTTATGTTCACTAAGGCTGCATTTATTTGATCAAAAATTTTAAATATATTCCAAAAAATTGTTAAATATTATTACAGTTTAAAACACCTGTTTTCTCTGTGAATATGTATAAGTGTAAATTATTTCTGTGATTTTCAGCATCATTACTCCTCAGTGTCCCACGATCTTCAGAAATCATTTTAATACATTGATTTGCTGCTCGAGAAACATTTTCTGATTTTTATCAATGCTGAAAACATATTGCGGCTCAATATACGTGGAAACCGTGATACATTTTATTTTTCAGGATTCACAGATGAACAGAAAGCTCAAAAGAACAGCATTTGTTACAAATACAGATCTTTTGTAACATTACATATGTATTCGCTGCCACTTTTAGTGCTGCCACTGCTTAGTATTAAATAACTGATCATTATTAGATAACACACACTCACACACACTCACACACAGGCTCCATCCATCATCACCAGGCCCCGCTGTAACTCTCTCGGTCTGATATCGAGCGGTTTGAGGATCTCGTGGAGGTCAGACGCTCGAGGAACACTCTGAACTGTCTCTGAGTTACGCTGAGATCAATCCTGGAGCTCAATTATCGCATCAAACATTCAAAAGCAGAGTTTAATAGTTACGACTGGAGGAGAATCGATTTATAACACATGATAAATAACACACTGCTGTACGTGAGCGGCTCGTCTCATTATATCTGCTGTATTGGGACGGTCTGCAGGGACTGTGTTAGAAAACTCATCTCTTCCCTCATCACTTGACTTCAACACAAAACCTTTGCTTTCTTTCCTGAAGTGCCTGAAACGTTGCATTTCAAGCACTTGCTGTGTCTGTTTGCCTCTTTATAATGAATCACTGATTGTATTTCTCAGTTGTAAGTTTCTTTTGATGAATGAATAATTTGAAATGTAAATGTTATGGAAGCCCATTTCCGGTTCTGAATAAGAAAATAAAAAAGGAGCTTATTGTGACTTGTTATCTCACAATTCTGATTGTGTTTCTCTGAATTGTGTGATACGAACTTTTTTTCTGGTAACCCGGACTTCATATTTCGCAATTTCTTTTTCTTACAATCGTGAATTTATACCTTGCAATTCTATATTTTCTTCTAGCAATTGTGAATTTAACCTAACCTAACCTTACCTAACCTAACCTAACCTAACCTAACCTAACCTAACCTAACCTAACATAACCCTAATCTTAACCCCTACCTAACCGTAACCTTATAACCTAACCCTACCTAATCCTAACTTTAACCCTAAACTTAACCCTACCTAACCCTAACCTAACCTATTCTAACCTAACCTAACCTAACCTACCTACCTAGCCTAACTCTAACCTAACCTTACCTAACCTAACCTAACCTAACCCTAACCCTAGCCCTAACCCTAACCTAACCTAACCTAACCTAACCTAACCTAACCTAACCCTAACCCTAAACCTAACCCTAACCCTAACCTTATAAACCTAAGACAACCCTAACCCTAACCTTAAACCTAACCTTAAATCTAACCTATCCTAACCTAACCTAACCTAACCTAACATAACCCTAACCGAACCTAACCCTAACCTAACCTTACCTAACCTAACCTAACCTAACCTAACATAACCTAACCTAATCTTAACCCTACCTAACCGTAACCCTAACCTAACCCTACCTAATCCTAACTTTAACCCTAAACTTAACCCTACCTAACCCTAACCTAACCTATTCTAACCTAACCTAACCTAACCTACCTACCTAGCCTAACTCTAACCTAACCTAACCTAACCTAACCTAACCTAACCTAACCTAACCTAACCCTAACCCTAGCCCTAGCCCTAGCCCGAACCCGAACCCTAACCTAACCTAACCTAACCTAACCCTAACCCTATCCATAACCTGAACTCTAACCTAACCCTAACCCTATCCATAACCCTAACCCTGACCTAACCTAACCTAACCTAACCTAACCTAACCTAACCTAACCTAACCATAAGATAACCTAACCTGACCTGACCTATCCCTAACCCTAACCTTACCTTAATCATAACCCTAACCTAACCTAACCTAATCTAATCTAATCTAATCTAATCTAATCTAATCTAATCTAATCTAATCTAATCTAACCTAACCTAACCTAAACCAAACCTAACCTAACCTAACCTAACCTAACCTAACCTAACCTAAATTAACCTAAACTAACCTAACCTAACCTAACCCTAACCCTAACCCGTAAACCCTAACCCTAACCCTAACCCTAACCTTATAAACCTAAGACAACCCTAACCCTAACCTTAAACCTAACCTTAAATCTAACCTATCCTAACCTAACCTAACCTAACCTAACATAACCCTAACCGAACCTAACCTAACCTAACCTTACCTAACCTAACCTAACCTAACCTAACCTAACCTAACCTAACCTAACCTAACCTAACATAACCCTAATCTTAACCCTACCTAACCGTAACCCTAACCTAACCCTACCTAATCCTAACTTTAACCCTAAACTTAACCCTACCTAACCCTAACCTAACCTATTCTAACCTAACCTAACCTACCTACCTAGCCTAACTCTAACCTAACCTTACCTAACCTAACCTAACCCTAACCCTAGCCCTAGCCCTAGCCCTAACCTAACCTAACCTAACCTAACCTAACCTAACCTAACCTAACCCTAACCTTATAAACCTAAGACAACCCTAACCCTAACCTTAAACCTAACCTTAAATCTAACCTAACCTAACCTAACCTAACATAACCCTAACAGAACCTAACCTAACCTTACCTAACCTAACCTAACCTAACCTAACATAACCCTAATCTTAACCCTACCTAACCGTAACCCTAACCTAACCCTACCTAATCCTAACTTTAACCCTAAACTTAACCCTACCTAACCCTAACCTAACCTATTCTAACCTAACCTAACCTACCTACCTAGCCTAACTCTAACCTAACCTTACCTAACCTAACCTAACCTAACCCTAACCCTAGCCCTAGCCCGAACCCGAACCCTAACCTAACCTAACCTAACCTAACCTAACCTAACCCTAACCCTATCCATAACCCGAACTCTAACCTAACCCTAACCCTATCCATAACCCTAACCCTGCCCTAACCCAACCTAACCTAACCTAACCTAACCTAACCTAACCTAACCATAAGCTAACCTAACCTGACCTGACCTATCCCTAACCCTAACCTTACCTTAATCATAACCATAACCCTAACCCTAACCCTAACCCTAACCTAATCTAATCTAATCTAATCTAATCTAATCTAATCTAACCTAACCTAACCTAACCTAACCTAAACCTAAACCTAACCTTAACCTAACCTAACCTAACCTAACCTAACCTAACCTAACCTAAATTAACCTAAACTAACCTAACGTAACCTAAACCTAACCTAACCCTAACCCTAACAGTAACCCTAACCCTAATCTAAACTAACCTAACCTAACCTAACCTAAACCCTGACCCTAACCCCTAACCCTACCCTATTCCTAACCCTAACCCTAACCTAACCTAACCTAACCTAACCTAACCCTAACCCTAACCCTAAACCTACACTAACCCTAACCTAACCTAACCTAACCTAACCTAACCTAACCTAACCTTAACCGTAAACCTACACTAACCCTAACCTAACCTAACCTAACCTAACCTAACCTAACCTAACCTAACCCTAACCCTAAACCTACACTAACCCTAACCTAACCTAACCTAACCTAACCTAACCTAACCTAACCTAACCTAAGCTAACTTAACTTAACCTAACCCTAACCTAACTTAACATAACCCTATCCCTAACCTAACCTAACCCTAACCCTAACCTAACCTAACCTAACCTAACCTAACCTAACCTAACCTAACTCCTGACCCCTGACCCCTAACCCCTATCCCTAACCCTAGCCCGAACCCAAACCTAACCCTAACCCTAACCCTAACCCTAACCCTAACCTAACCTAACCATAACCCTAACCATAACCCTAACCCTAACCCCTAACCCTATCCATAACCCTAACCCTAACCCTAACCCTAACCTAACCTAACCCAACCTAACCATAACCTCCCCTAACCTAACCTGACCTGACCTGACCTAAGCTATCCTAACTCTAACCCTACCTAACCCTTTGAGTTTGGGAAACAAGAGTCACTGCTGTTCATTTACTCCATTAAGTCTGAGAGAACGTGTGTGTGAGAATAACACTGTGAGTGTGCGTGTGTTTCCCGTTAGGGTCAGTGGTTATGATAGAGTATGGTTACAGTATTTATAACACTGTGTACAGTATAAAAGCAATATAGAATGTGCCCAAAAAATGAACTAAACCAAATAAATAATACAATTTATTAGAATTAATTAAATAAATAAATATTGTAATTGTAAACAATCCAATAGAATGTTAATGTCTATGTTAAGTTCACGTTTAGACCCATAAGTGACCTAATCTGGTGAAATTGCCAAATCTCTTAGTTTTGTGAAGCCCTCATTATAAATGGTATAAAAATACAATTAAATGCAGTAAAATATATTTTTTTTTTTTACATTGCCCTCTCTTTTCAAAATCTATTATATTGATTGATTGGTTGCAAAATAATAATAATAATAATAATAACAGAAAGCTTTAGGGTTAGAATGCGTGGTTCATAACTAACTGATACATAAAAAAACTAATTAAATATATGCAACTCCCTCTTTTACATAGATGTGTGTGTGTGTGTTCTGTTTGAGGGCATTTGTAAATGCCAGCTTAATGAATAATGAGAATGAGGTGAAAAAGACCATTTATGTTTATGTATAAAGCACTTTATACAATATAGATGCTTTCAAAGCAGCTTCAGAGAAATACACAAGAAAATAACATGAACGTTTGAAATAAAATGAAAAGAATTCCAGCTAAAAGCTGGCCCTACAGAATACAATAGTGTCCTTGTTCAGATCAATTCATTTCACTGCTAATTCAAATCAGTTCAATAAGTGTCTCTTTTAAACTTAATCAGTTATGAAATGATCTCAGAAGCAAAAGTACAGGAGACATCGGCTCTATTTCAGCTCAAGTTTTGCTCTCATCTGCTGTCGAAACAATAATATTGAAAGAAGATGACTGCAGTGTGAATGTGGTCTTCACTAGGGTTCACGATTTGAGGAAAACAATACTCTGCCAAATACTGATTCAACTCATTTTAAACTTAAATTATCAATAAATTAATTAATCAATCCAGATTTGCCGTCTTTGTTTGCGAGATTACAGAGCCCAGCCCCATGAAAATTAAAATTAAAAACTACATCTTGTGGTATTGATATGCCAAAAAATCACTTTTTTCCCCCAAAACTCAATTTGTCTAAAACACACTTTCAAGAATAATAATAATGATAATAAAAATGACTTTACTATTGTAATGTTTCACACAAAATAGCAAAAAAATATTTTTTGAAAAATTTTATTTTATTTTATTTTTATTTCATTTTATTTATTTTATTTAGAATGGCAACTGTAAAATACTACTGACAATGGCTCTCTATAAAATTATCTATATTTCTATATTTCTATATTATTTATATTTAATTACATGTTATTACTTTCCTTTTTTATGCAAAACCTTTGTAATGTAACCTTTTTTTCTTTTTCTTTTTTATAAGTGCTTCTTATTGTACATTTGGGAAGTTGTTTGGCACGTGAAACACACAGAGCAATTAATTATTTCATTAAATGTAAATTTTGTTTTGATTTAATTTATCTAGGCAGCGCTAGTCTACCCGCGTCAGACCTGCTACAGACACCTCATCTTCTCAAACTGACCGAAGGCTCATAAACAAGGTCCCTCTGGGCTACACCTGCTCCACAGTCTCCATCTTTAACCTCACGGCTGGCTTCGTTCAGTTTGCCTCGAAGCATCAGGAGTCCTTCAGCGCACCTGTGTTCCTCAGAGCTCTGTGTTTGTGGTGCATCAGACGCCGGACACAAAAGCTGAATGAAAAACAAGCAAAAGAAGCCGAACCTGGAGAAGCTGGGGTGGTTTAATCACCTGCTCCTCGTCCTCGATGTGTCAAAACTGATCTATCATCGGCTCTCGACCTGAACGACACACAACAGACCAGCGGCGAGAAACTAACACCATCACAAGAATCATGAGCTGATCACAAGATCATCTCCTCAACAGATTAACTCTGTTTCACACACTATCTCCTTCAAGCCTTCTGACTTTTTTAATCCGGTGAAAGCTCTTTCAGTGTAAATCTGGACTGATTCTGATCAAGTAAAGGTCATATCTCCAGATCAACTCTTACTGTCTTTTACTTGACTCTCCATCAATCATTTTCTAGAAGAATCTGATCACCAGGATCTTTTGAGGAGCTTCACTTTCACTGTTCCTCCGAAACATCTCACATCTTCTGAGCAGACTTTATTTCTTCAGCTCTCTTACTGAGAAATATTACTAATATAGTATTAAATATATATTATATTTACACTTAAAAATAAAAGTGCTTAAAAGGATCTTTACAGCAGTGCTACAGAAGAACCATTTTTGGCATCCAGTCTAAGATCAATCTTTCTTTTTTGCCTTTTTATGATCTGAAGAACCTTCTGTAGCCACAAAGAACCTTTTTGTGAAACATGTAGGTTCTTTATGGAACCATTTAGACAAAAATGTTCTTCCGTGGTATCATAAAGCACCTTTATTTTTAAGTGTATGTGACCCTGGACCACAAAAACAAAGTCTCTTGGTTATGTTTGTAGCAAAATCGGGTCAAATATTATAGATTTTTCTTTTATGCCAAAAATCATTAGGATATTAAGTAAAGATTGTGCTCCACAAAGATATTCTGTACATTACAATATATTAAAACATATTTTTTATTAGTAATATGCATTAAAAAGAACTTCATTTGGACAATTTTAGATGATTTCCTGAATATTTTTTTTGCTCCCTCAGATTCCAGATTTTCTAAAATTGTCCTAACCTAAAAAATGTCCTAACCTTATTAATTTAGCTTTCAGGTGATGTATACATCCTTGACCCTCATGACTTGTTTTGTGGTTCTGTTATAAAGATCTCATTGATTTAAATTACATTACAATCAGAATTTCATCACTGAATTAGTCTCTGAGTCTCTGAGCTGTTTTTGTCCCTCTGTTTTCTCTCTATGAGCCATAAAAGCTTGATACATATACAGCAAATACATACATGCAAACTTTTCAAACTAGTATTTGGTGTGTCAGACTGTACGGGGTTCAGGATGAAACTTCAGGAAGAGCACCAGCGGAGGAAGTCTCTTAAAATACTGCCATTTTTGCATTCTATTAAATAATGCAGCATTTCTTCCAGAAAAATGTTGAAGGTACAGTATAAACGGATCCTCATGTGGGTCACTGTACAGCGGCGGTGGCAGCTGCTGTCACTAACTTCTACAAAGTCCAAGTGCAATGCACACAATCCTGGAGAACATGTTTTCAGAGTATCTCAGAGTAGCAGAAACGCTCCACCAATTAAAAAGTGGCTATGCAGGAAATGTGCATGCTACTAATACACTATTGCTGAATAAATACAGGTTACAAACTGTTTGTTACAGTACGTTTAATAATCTTTGTTTAGATCAAATTAAAAACAATGTTAATGGTGCAGCCGCAGTGTATAAAAATAAGAAACTTTTCCTTATAGGTTAATTGACATACATAATGAATGCATTTTTTTGTAAAAAATATCACAGTGTTAGATAAATGTCTCGGCTCGTTTTCTGATTGGCAACAGATTTTTGGTCATTTGATCAAAATACGATTCATTAATACTAATAAATACTTTTCTGGTGCACTTCTGTTGGAACTCTGGACCCAGACAGCAATGGTTTTCAATTGATGCATTATTTCATTAAATAAAATAATGAAGCATTTTTTTATTAAAATGTCAATCATCTGTGAAACTGAAGAACAGGTTTAACAACAACAAGAAGAAAAAAAAAAAAAGCACTAAAGATGTTTTCATTTCAACAACCCTTGCATTATATGAAAAGGGGTGCCAATACTTTTGCACTGCTCATGATTTTTTTTTTTTTTTGCACTGTATTTTGGCAGCTTTTCTGCACTGTTACAGCAGATTTTGTGCTTTATTACCATGACGGTCAGTGTTTTCATGTAATCTTCTTCAGTTGGTTGTATAAATACACATATTTTCTAAACACACGTCCCATATGCAGGTCTCATTTGTCCATAATAAAAGCTGAATTTGCTAATCTGATCCCCAGCTAAACCAGAGCGTGGAAAAACACAATAAAAACAATGATGAGAGCGTCTGATAATAGAGTCATCCATATCACTCACAAACAGCATGTTTACACACGCTCCCCACATCAAAACAACTATTAAATGAACTTTAAACCAACCACACCTATACTAAAATATTAGCCTGTGTATATATTGGTTAGTTTATGCATACATGTAGCTGATTAAATGTGCTAGAGAACGGTCCTGTTCTGTTTCAGACGGGATCAGATTATAGAAAGCTCACATATGTGCGTCTGTGTGTCCAAATCCGTCGCTGACAGAACAGATCTTGTCTATTTGGAGAAAGCTGGACTGTGTATTCATGAGAGTGAAAGCAGTGCTGCTGCATTTTAGATCTGCACAAACACTTAGGACGAATCCCATGAATACAAACCCTCAGAAAAACACGTCTGGCGTGAAGAGAGCAGACACCATCCTCGTGTGCCGGTGGTGTCGTGAAGCAAAGCAATAATAATATTCATTTAATACAGTTCATCTATGTCACACAAAGAGATATATAACAGATATCAGCGCGATAACAAATGCAGAAATCATGCATTTTATGCAAGCTTAAAAAATGTGGTGTTAACTTGATTACGTTGTACATTTAGTCATTTAACAGATGCTTTAATCCGAAGCGATTCACACATGAGGATAGAAGACGTCAAAATCAACAAAGTCTCAGCCTTCTATATTTTAGACACAATAGATTATATTTAACGCACTATGTTGTCTGTTTTTGCACAATTTTGTCCCAAACAAAGATCAAGGCACTGTTTCACGTCTAGCAATAGACAGTGTTTAATTGAATGAATCAGTTTTTTGAACAAATCGCTTGCATTAATGATTCGCTGACTCGCTCATTAACATTGTTTGAATGAATCAGTCACTTGCTGTCACCTATAGCGGCAGTTTGAAGTTCACATTTTGACTTTTTTTCATGTTGAAATAATTTCAGTGTTATTTATGTATCCGTAACCGCAGGTAAAATTCCTCCATGTCCTCTATGAGATACAATAAAACTGTAAATACATCTAAATATCACTTCAGTTGCAGATTTCAGAAATCTTATCGCTCACTTTCTATGAAGCCTGTATTTACAAAACATTATAAGGGTATTCTTAAGGCATTATATGAAATAACATTATAATATGTTGTATATTTCATATATATATATATATTATAGCTTTTCAGAGTATTATATTTCTCAGTTATAATGCATTATAAGTCTCATATCTTGCTATTTTACTTGTGTTACTTTACTAATATTCTGATCTGATATCTGATATTACTTATAAATGCTATTTGTGCACTTTAAGCAGTGTTCTGCTAAATGTGCACTGTATTATATTTTGAAAAGTTATAATCACAAATACACAAATATTATAATCTATAAATTGTTTTTATGATTATTCATGAGATGTTAACACATTATATAATTTTTTTATAATGCATTATGCATTCAAATGGCATCAACGACATTAATTTGGTGTAGAATTAGAAGCAATTTAAATTCATGAAATGTTGGCAGATTTTATGAATTAACGGTAAAAATGTAAAGTAGTATTTTTATTGCAAAACGTACTCTAATAATCAGTTTTATTTATTTATATAATCATATATATAAATCATTATAATATTCCCACTTACTCTAAATAGATTTAACAATATACCATAAATATAATAATATAAAAAGAGAATTGTGCGTATATAGCTGATGCATGTTTTGTTATAGGTTTTTTATACTTGCAGAAAGTGTTTAGCAGCTTCATTGTTTATTAGACCTTCAGTTTGAGCATCAGTGCATGAGAGATAATGTGAACAGACCTCATGATAATTATTGTGTGAGCAGATCTGAATCAGTGTGTGTGTGTGTGTGTGTGTGTGTGTGTGTGTGCCACTGACATCCATCTGTCTGACTTTATTTTTCTCCTGCAGGAATCACGGGTGTTTCTCTTCCTGACCCAGTTCTTTCAGTAACTCCTGCATGTCTCTGACCGTCTTCACCGAGCCTCTTCCCTTAGAGACGAACAAAACACAGAAAGTAGGATGCAGGACTATTAACAAGGACAGCCAGAAAAAATATATACCTAAAGGAGCGATCGATCCAAATAATGTTCTGGGTTCAGTAGTTATGCATTTGACAGGCGCTTTTATACACTTCTGCATTTAAAGGAAAAAAATGTGAACAGTTCCACTGGAAATTAAATGATTGTTTTAGTACCATTGATATATACTATTACAGTTTGTGTTCATATTTTGAATTAGATTGTATTTTATTTGTATATTTAAATTT
The DNA here is from genome assembly GCF_018831695.1 of Puntigrus tetrazona. Classification (NCBI taxonomy): domain Eukaryota; kingdom Metazoa; phylum Chordata; class Actinopteri; order Cypriniformes; family Cyprinidae; genus Puntigrus; species Puntigrus tetrazona. Next base: position 21,830,200 of record NC_056711.1, on the reverse strand, counting down.
GATATATAAAGCTTCATAATTTTTTTTTGTTATCAAGCAATTAATTGCAATGAATCGCATCCGAAATAAACATTTTGTTCACATAATATACATAATATACATGTATATATAAATACAGAAGATAAAGAAAGAAAAATCTGTTATAATATATATATATATATATATATATATATATGTGTGTGTGTGTGTGTGTGTTATGTTATGATTATATATAAATGCAGGTAAATATTTCTAATATATATGTAGTATGTGTATCTAATTATATATGCATAATAAATGCACACACAGTACACACACATATATATGGCAAACAAAAAACTTTTGTTTTGGATGCAATTAACTGCATTTGACAGCACTAATTATTCTGTGATGTTTTTGTCATTTTCAATAGCTTTTGTATTTATTCTAATATATGTTTTTATTTATTTGGTATTATTTTAAGGTTTCAGTTGTTAGTTTTATTTTATTTAGTCTTGGTTGTTTTAGTATTTAAAGCACATTCAAGCTACTTTTTTTATTTCGAATTCAAATTAAAAAAATGAAATCATTTTTGACTCATCTATCAAACACGCACACCGTGTGGAGATCTACATGTTGGTGTCTAAAAGACCTTTAATGTTCAGTAGGCCTAAAAATCTGCAGTGACACTATCAAATGTGAAGAAAACTTAAACTGAATTGAGCTGAATTAGATAAATAACCCTAACTCTCGTAACACTAAGACAGACTGACCTGAAACTAAATGACATTAACCTGCTTCGTGAATGAAGACACTACTGTCTTCTGTGGAGCTGCTTAGATTAAACTTGTAGCCGATGTATTTTACAGTACACACACTGTTGTACTGGGCTGGCATCAACACTTATGAAATCATATGACTATAATTTGTGCTGAAATGTGGTAATTGATACGACGCCGCAAATACTGTCCATTTAACTCAGACGGATCTCTTCAAAGGCGTTCGGGTCTGTTGGATCTCTTCACACTGAAGAAAACAGCAGAAGGTTCTGGATCGTGACAAGCAGAATAAGAGCTTTAAACATTAATGTGACACACAGAACAGCCTCTCAAAGAGCATGTGATTCCTCCAGTCTGATCCTGATCCCGGCCATGTGGGAAAATTGTGGCTGTACAAAACGATCACGTCAGATTGAGATTCCCAGCAACAGAAATCCATCAGTACCTGACCTGAAGACTCCCCTCGACTGCTTCTTCCTCAACATTTCTTCTGATTTCAGTCTGTTCAGTTAGCTAATTTATTCTGAAAAATGTAGTAGTATGTATTTGGACACGTATCATGAGAGAAGCGTGTAAGAACGAATCGAATGAGTCATTACAGTAACGAGTGCTTCAGCTCAAGTGCCTTAATAAGAGTTTAAATCAGTCTATTTTTAATGGCAGGTATAAATAATTCTAAATATAAGAGCTTTGAGTCTTTTGTTCTCTAATTCTCTTAGCTCTCCTGATTGGCTGATTGGAAGTGATGATGATTCATGTGGAGGATGTGGAGTGGTTCCTGCCTACTCCTGTGCAGCACTGACTTTAATTAAAAAAAATCACAAAAGACTACTGAAACTACACGGCTACAGCAAACAACGCCCTAGCAACCTCACAAAAGCAACATCCTAATGACACAGCACATCACAGCAACACCTCAACCAGACAGAACACCCTAGCAACTCCCTGGTGACCACACACAACACCCCAGCAACACTCTAGCAACCACAAAGGACACCTTAGCAACACCAAAGCTACACAGAACACCTTAGCAACACTCTAGCAACCATAAAGGACACTATAGCAACACCATAGCTACACAGAACACCCCAGCAACACTCTAGCAACCACAAAGGACACCATAGCAACTCCCTAGCTACACACAACACCCCAGCAACACTCTAGCAACCACAAAGGACACCTTAGCAACACCATAGCTACACAGAACACCTTAGCAACACTCTAGCAACCACAAAGGACAACATAGCAACACCCTAGCTACACAGAACACCCCAGCAACACTCTAGCAACCACAAAGGACACCATAGCAACTCCCTAGCTACACACAACACCCCAGCAACACTCTAGCAACCACAAAGGACACCTTAGCAACACCATAGTTACACAGAACACCTTAGCAACACTCTAGCAACCACAAAGGACAACATAGCAACACCCTAGCTACACAGAACACCCTAGCAACACTCTAGCAACCATAAAGGACACTATAGCAACACCATAGCCACACACAACACCCCAGTAACACTTTAGCAACCACAAAGAGCACCATAGCAACACCCTAGCTACACAGAACACCCTAGCAACACTCCGGCTAACACACATGACACCCTAGCAACACTCTAAGAACCACAAAGAACAGCCAAACAACACAGAACACCCTAGCAACACTCTAGCAACCACAAAGAAAACCATAGCAACATTCTAGCTACACAGGACATCTTAGCAACACTCCAGCAACCACACACAACACCCAATCAACACCCTAGCAACATTCTAAGAACCACAAAGAACACCCAAGCAACACAGAACACCCTAGCAACACCCTGGCCACACAGAAGACACTAGATTTGCCATAGTGACCACACAAAACACCCTAGCAACCCTCTAGCAACCACAAAGAACACCACAGCAACACCCTAGCTACACAGAACACCCCATCCGATTATTTCTTCACTATGATGTCATCTCAAAACTTCTCTCACAGCGTTTAATTTGTCAAAAGAAGAAAAAGTAAATGGAAGAGAGCATCGCTTTGCAAATTGCAAAAACTAAATGATTGTTCCCATCGCACGGTAATCTCAGAACGTGCTGCATCACTGCCTCTCACTTTTTATAATTTTATAATCTGCTGTAGTTTTGCAGCGTTGCTTCCAGTGTTCATCACATTACCATGGGCTACTTACAGTCTACCTACCTTAAAAAAGTACTAGCAATATAAAATAGGGTTAGATTAGGGGTAGGTTCAGGGTTAGTACCTAGTTATTACCTAGTAATTGTAATTACTATAATAAGTACATACTGTAGTAAAATAAAGTGCTACCTCTTTATGTTGAAAACAAGCTAAATGAACGGCAACACCTCATCTAACACAGCCTCTGCCTGCTCTTAAGCTTCAGATCCAGCTTTTTTCTCACATTACAGACCTATCCTGCGTCACCGTGAACGTAAACGTCTATAATGCGTCCCTGACTTTGGCAGAAACCTGAGGAGGGTTTATAAAAGTTTGGCTGTTTTGGACCGGAGGACGCAGCGGGGATCATCAGACCATCAACAAGCTCATTATGCTTCTTCTTCTGACTACGAAGAGTGAAGTCGGGCACAGAAGCCCACGAGTCTGTAAACAAGTTCCACAGCAGACGCACATGGGTTTCCCGGCCTCTGATAAGTCCAAGGGGATTTAGCACTTTGGTTTCTGACTGGAACACATTCACATTATCATGTCCCTCTCTGCACGCCAGTTGGCAAGCACAACCCCAGTGACATTAGGGCTATCAGGAGATCAGTAATCCGCTCACATTGTTACTGCGGGAACACGGACGGATGCAGCGGCGCGGAAGAAACGTTGGTATTCAAACAACCACACGGCCTCCCGCTCAACAGCTGGACGCACACACACACGCCGATGTGTGCGGCGATGTGCAGGAGAAAGAGGAAAGTGCAAATAAAAATGCAAATTAAAAAACGCCGATTCTCATGTTGTTCTGGGCCCGTTTTATTTCAAACACAATGAGATTTTCGGGGCAAAATGCAAGCGGATGCTGATACGAGTGTCACTAAATGATGCCACTTATAATATATATGGAGTTGCATTCCATTGAAGAAACAGTTTGTTCAAAAATAATAATTGTGCTCACCCTCAGTTCATTCGAGATTAGCATGAGTTCGCTTCTTCATAAGGTTTGTAGAAATGTGTCTCAGCAATGGATGTGAATGGGTGCCGTCAGAATGAGAGTCATGATAATCCACAGCACTCCGGTCCATCAGTGAACATCTGGAGAAGACAGAAGATCAAACAATTAAGATGTTTTTAACAGTTCAAATTATATTTTCCATAATAACCAGACACGAGTTTAGAGCTGTTTTGGACTGTTTTAAACTCTCTCCTTTCAGATACAGAACACTATTATGGATTACAGACTCATATCCGAGTTAAAAACATCTTAACGCTGAATTAGTTTGATCTTCTGTCTTCTCCGGACGTTCACCGATGGACCGGAGCGCTGCGGATCATTCTGATGTCTTTATCAGACTCTCAATCTGACGGCACCCATTCACTTCCATTGCTGAGACACATTTCTACAAACCTTATGAAGAATCAAACTCATCCTAATATCGAATGCCCTAAAGGCTGAGCTCATTATCTTTTTTGGTTGAACTATTCCTTTATCTAATGAGGCGGTACAGATTTTTTCATTATGAGGGTTCTGTCCCGTTCCTCTCTCAGTTCTAGTGACAGACTGACAGTACTAATGTTTCATAAGCCGTCCATCTGTCTCGAACACAAATACTGACACGAGCTGATGCTTCGGCTCCAAACCACTGACAGCTCTTTTCAGCTTCCCAACTCTCAGCAGCTCAATTTAAACAATTTATTTCAGCTCGTGTCAAATCGGCTCACAGTCATTTCAGTTTTCAGCAAAATAAGCCATAACCTGTTGCTCTTTAAAGGCGTCCCGAGAGACCCATGAAGCAATTGATAAGCACAAAATAGTGTCCGAGAGCCACTAGACATCTGTAATCAATAAAGCCTTGGAATGGGAAAACAGCTGGGATCGATGAACTCTAACTCGCTGTTAAGAGCAATCTAATTAAGAACTTCATGAAGAAAACCTTTGAGAATTCCAGAGGACTGGGTGACAATACAAGAGAGAAAGCACAAGGCCACGAAATCTACACCAAACGAAAGAAACGCAGCTCTAGCGTAATAAACAGCAAGGCTCTGTATCTTCATTCAAAGGTCCTTCTCCTGGTCTTATAAACATTAAACCTCTCTGATTGTTCTGAAACTATTAGGAGCATTTAAAAAGGGTTAGATAAGCATTCAATTACAATGTTTACCAAAATATGATGCACAAATGCTGTATAAATATTATATTGCTCTAAATTACGTTTATTAGCATTATTCTACGAAGGCTAAAGTGTCCATCTCTTGTCATGATTAGAAGGTTATTTAAAGGTTACAAAAACGTTTCTCAAACATTCCTCGACGCAAATGATATTATAACATTATGATGTTCAGTGAAAACGTTGACCTCAGTGTTTCCTCTCAATGCTATGAGAATGCATTTCAACATTAATACGGTTATAATAACGTTCCATAAACATTGCTTTCAGAACGTTTGCCCTATTATTTATTTATTGTCATTTCTTTTCAGAGAATGTTGTCTGTCACGCGGGTCACTGGCTTCCAGTTATTTTAGCCGCTCAAAACTTGATATTTTGAACTAGTAGTTGTTTTTATAACCTGCATGGAATAAAACTGAGCTGCTCTCTTATTTGATGAAGTTTGCATTATTGATATTTTCCTTTAAACCCTGCGAAGCTGCCTTCAAACAGTCTCTTATAAAGCTGTAGACGTCATATTGAAGCGGCGTGACGTCATCAGACCGGTATCTGAGTCTGTCTTCTCTTCTTCTGACCTGAATCCTCCTCCGGTGGTCTGTGTTTTTATTCTGTAAAGAGCTCCGGATCATTACAGTGCTGCATGG
>NC_056711.1:21806975-21819475 GCF_018831695.1 Puntigrus tetrazona | reverse complement strand
CGAGGAGGTCAAATATCAAATGATGATGCTAAATGACGAAAAGGCTGAAATTCAATATCAGTAACGGCAGCTCTGTTTTCTTGACATGGGGTTGCGGGTTGGACTCCAGTGAAGGCATGAACCCAGTGTAATCAGTTTTGGATGCGTGTTACCGACTCACTGTCCATGAGCGAGTGCATGCTTGACGCATTCGCTGCGATGCTGCTGGACCACTGATTGAGCAGAACGGAGCGAACCCCGCTGAGAGTGAAGAGATACGCCGAGCCCAGAGGACCGTCTGAAGCCCGGCTGCTCCGCCTGAAGAAACAGAGAGAAGAATCAACACTACCACATGAAACACTGCCATCAGCAAGAGATGAGGAGGAGAACGGAGTTCTGCATGCTCGTGGGTTCGACTCACACGTTTATATGCAATTTGTAAGCGTATTAAACTAGACCTTTTTCAGCTTCTTCACTATTCTTAGCCTACTCATCTGTAGTAAGTTTATCTGTGACACTGGAGACGCTGCATGTTTGTGTCTTGATGTTGATTATCTTGGAGCTCATCTATATGCTAACGTTCTGCTAACGGTTAACAAAGATAAACCTCGAACAGAAATATGCATTAATATGGTGAACAATATATAAAACATTTGATTCTGTCCTTGTTACATATACTTAATATTAAAACCCTAACACAGCTAACCCCAGTCCAAGTACATGAAGTAAATTAATATTACTTAGTACTTAAATATATATTTACTCTGTAAGGATACCTTAAAATAAATTGTAACCACAACTTTTCAAATATATATCAAGTTTAACTTATAAATAAACTATAAATAATATTACTATAAATATAGCTATAAGAATAACTAGACTATAAACTACAAAAACTATACAAATATATTAAATAGTCATAATAAAACATTTCAAGCGCACACAAATTAAAAGTAAATAGAAAAAAATTACATGGAAAAGTGTAATTTTGGTATTATATTTTTATGTTAACAGTTTCAACCATTTATATTTTTATTAGTCTATTTAATTTATTATTAATTATTATTTTTTATTTTTATTATTATTAATTATTATTTTATTATTTATTTTAGTACATCAAGTTAAACTAAATATACATATTTTACTGCAACTAGCAGAAATAAGTAAGTTTGTATATTTATATTTCATATGTTTTCATTTCGATTCATATTTTAAGGTTTAGCTTTTAGTTAGCTTTGATTTACTAAAACAAATAGAAGCGGTGGCCTCAATCACCCTCGAGAGATCAATAAAGTACAAATCAATAAATCACACTTATGATAAAAAAAGTCTTCTTATTATTTTCAAGGCAGAATCCGTGAGATCCTGGTAAATGACTGTCCGGTACCCATTCAGTAATGCAGCGAGTAATCATGAAAACCACCAAGACTACGCCATACTAATAATAGTTTCACCTCTTCTGGACGCTGACTCTGTTCTGACCGCTTTCAAAGAGAAAAACCATCTGACATCCTGCAGAAAAAGCCACACAGACACAACATTGAATGATAAAACAGCATCGTTTAAGAGCATTAGCATCGCTCGCTATAAAGTAAAAGCACAGCTGTGATCGATCTGAAATCCAGCGTGAGCCCGACACGGATCAAGAAAGACAGGAAACAGTCGTCAGCGTGAGAATGACTTGTTTAGTGGACAGAACGGCCGTCTGGTGTGTGCCGAGTGGATTAAAGCAGAGAATGAATCAGTTCCCTGCGGACGCCTGCTGTTCCTCTCCGTGATCCAGACGCGGCCCGCATGCACGCTTTCAGACAGATTTAGCATCTCACGCTGGATCCAGATGCTGATTTATCACGTGCACAAACTCACAATGAATCACTTCAGACTGTACGCTTCATGTCATCTTTATGTAGTTCTTGTACGTGTCAGAAATGCATTCAATTAAAAGAGTTTAGACATTTAAAGGGACAGTTCACCCAAAAATTACAGTTCCGAACCAATAAGACCTTTGTTCGTATTCAGAATGAGTTCTCTGACTGTCCCTTTAAGAGCTGAACGTTCCTCAGGGTACTTCCTCTAGTTCACAAACAAGCATCGGTTAAAACTAACCAATTTTAAGAAGTTTCTAAAATGCAAGTATTTGTATATATTCTCCAAATTACTTAAAAACGGCCTGCTTTACTCACGTTTTTGTATTTTTTGCTTCACATGAGAAACACTATAATATTTTCACGCGAGTCATTTAAGAGCAACCGTATCACTTCCTTTAAAGGAAACCGAAACGCTAAGAAATCAGGTTTAGAGCATGAAAAACAAGCTTATGAGCATCGTGAATATTCATAAAACAGATAGTTATGGATTCCGGATGCTGATCTTCATCATCTTCATCATCATCATCATCATCAGGTCAGTTGATGGTTTAATTAGCTATATTTCCATGCAAATTAAATGCAAGCGTGAGACGATCCCCACATTTGCATAACAATACGTAATATATATGTTCTGTTATTAACATGTAAGTCATGTTCGGTTCTAGCAAGACGACAAAGCCAATCAAAACCCCTGATAACAACATCACACCAACGCTGATGATTGATGGATAGAGATGTTTATGGATGTAAAAACATGAGGAATGAACAGCTGTAAAGGTTGATAAGACAATAAACACAGAGTGAGCCGCCAGCATATAAAACTCAATCACACATGTAATAACGAGCAGAGCGTGAGATTTATCAGCTCCTTACGTGAAGGAATCACTGGGGTTTTCTGCTGTCCACATGTTTTGGTAAATCTTATGATTATCGATCCTGCTCAGAACTTAAAGGAATAGTTCAGACTGATGAAAATATGAATGAAAATGCTCCCCCTCAGTTCATTTGACATTAGGATGAGCGTTTGTCTTCATCAGATCTGGAGAAATGTGTCTCTGCATCAGTGTCTCAGTAATGAAAGTGAATGGGTGCCGTCAGAATTAGAATCTGATAAAAACATCAGAATAATCCACAGCCCTCCAGTGAACGTCTGGAGAAGACAGAAGATCAAACTAATCCAGCGTTAAGATGTTTTTAACTAAAATATGAGTCTTTAATCCATAATAACTGAAAAGGTGTTCTGGTCTGAATCGGGAGAGAAATCTTCACAGATCAAGCAGAGATTACAAAACAAAACAGCATTGAGCTTCAACACTTCTGTCTTCTCCAGATGTTCACTGCTGGACCGGAGCGCTGTGGATTATTCTGATGTTTTTAATCAGACTCTCGTTCTGACGGCACCCATTCACATCCATCAATGAGTCACTGACGCAGAGACACGTATTATGAAGAAAAACTCATTTTCACTTTTGCGTGAACTACCGCTTTTATGCTGAAGGGAATAAGAATCATAAAGTTCAGTAAAGATGAAGATGATGAAGATAATGACACGGCTCATCCTTCATTGTACTTTCCCTGTATGCTAAAGAACGATGAATCGAATTGGTCTCAGTTCATGCGAGAACATGAGTGTGTCAGCCAAATCTGGAGAAAGCGCTCGTGATCGGGCTGCTTGCGAAGCGCTGAGAGAACAGAGCCGAGGCAAAGCGACCAGAGAAACATCAGGAAGAAATCAAACATTTATTGTTGTGAAATGACTACGGATACAGATCACGGCAACACACGCTGAGAACAAAGAGGACGTTAAATAAAGCAAACCTGAAGCGACAGACAGGACAGATCTGCGGGAGCTTCCTAAACGTGTTTTGATCACGTTGTCTCTCCAGCTACGTCTCTGTGCCATGATTTGCACTACAACAAGCAGCCACTTAATTCATTGATCAACCGAATGCTGTATGACGAGTTATAGGCACAGCCCTGTCACTTAATAAACGCTGGAAGTACAGCAGTATGAGTAGAGTCCCTCAATAAAACAGAAAATAGCACGTGAGACATGTACGTAATAGCACAACCCCAATTACAGAAATGTGGGGAATTTATTTTGAATCAAATGAAAACTAAAATATTTTCAAATCATGTGAGCCAATATTTTATTCACAACAGAACATAAATGTATGAACTGAGAATCATTTCAAATCGGAAGCCTCTACAGGTCTCAAAGAAACCTGTAAAAAAAAGCAAGACATTTCAGTTGAGAGAATATCTAGCAACTAATTGAGTCGATTGGCGTCAGCTCTGTAAAGTGATCAGCTTCAGGAACGGTTTAGAGCTGAAGCAGAGGCTCTCCGATCTCTGAAAGACGGCATGAAATACTTTAAAGAGCAGCGTTCCTCAACAGAAAATTTTGCAAATCTTATCATCTACAGATTCAGAGAAAGTGGAGAAACCTTCGAAGACGTCACTGACTGAATGAACCAAGAATACGTCCAGAAACCACTGTCGGTAAACACAATCCTCAAACGCAAGCTCATTAAACATTTCTCATATTATCTATGTTCAATTGTGAAAAAAATATTGGCTCATGTCATTAGATTTTTTTTTTATTTCATTTTATTCAAAGTCCCAACATTTGGGTTGTATGTGAAACAAAACGTGAGCACATGACCTCATTGTGTTGCATATTTAATTATCAATGTTATTTTGCATTAAAAAAATAATCAAAAAATGATTTTATGGAAGATAGTTTCTCTCAAGATCTCTTGGACAAGAACGTTTCTATTGAAACCCATTAAAACTGTGTTTTTGGGGTTTTTTTACCAGAAGGTAATGTTTTAGGTTTGGTGTATAAAGCAAATATTCTCTTTATTCCCGTTTTCTGCTTCTGCACATTATAGAGCCAGTTATGAATAATGGATAAGGATAAATAATGCAGTACGTGTGTCGTACAAAAACAACGTTTGTGTGTTTTTGTCAAACACATCCAAGCACTGTTCTCCAGCACAGCTTTCTGGCATCTAATGGGCAAAATTTGGTACTTCGTCCAAAGAAAATCTTACTGAAAGTTCATTTTTTTAGTTATCAACCTCAAATTTGGAACACAAATTGTTTAGATTTATGGCTTTGATTTTCCAGCAGTTTCAACATGTTTCATAAAAATATATATTTTATATAGAATTTAGTTCATGAAACATTTTCATAAATTTAAACTTTACTTTTTTGTTTCACATTTTAATCTGCCTTAAATGAGACCAAATTTAAGCTTTTTTAAAAAATGACATGGACATTTTTGTCCACTGTGGACCTACTGTACGTGTAACGTTTTTTTATTGGGTTAAAAGACTCTTTTACTGAAACCGGACCGTACCGGACATGTTGAGGGAGGCCATCTTGGCGGGTGGGACGCAGGAGAAGAAGTTTTTTGCCCCGGAGTAAATAAAAGCGCTGCAGGAGGTCAGCATCTGCTCGAGATCTGCGAGACTGAGAGAAGAGCGTCACTTTCACACATTAAAACCTATAAACATGTGCTTCACAGGCCTGATTGAGGAGCGTGAGGAGAGCTTCAGACCTGCGCCTGCGCTCGGGGCCGATGAATCCTTCCCACTGAGGTGTAAATTGCGATGAGTACGTGTCGAGGGTCTTCCTCAAGACTTCTGCTGGACTGCAGTCTGTAGATGACATAAATGCAGATCCAAGCTTCTTCTTCTTTTCTTTTTGCGAAAACGTGACAAACGAAGCAGTGACAGACACTCTTGCATATACATTATGCTTTAACGTCATTGTGATAAAAGTGTGCATCTGAAAAACTCAAATCAAGTCTTCTCAAAAATGTTTTTTGTGCAACTGATTAAAAAGGTTAAGGCTAGCCTTACAGAATAAAATCAGAGCGGTTTATGCACCAAAGAGCAGACATGCTTTTTAATGTTTCTGCTCACCAGCGCTGCATTTCTTTGATAAAAATACAGTAAAAATTGAGAAATAATATTATAATTTAATATAGCTGTTTTCTATGTAAATATGTGTTCAACTATAATTTATTTCTGTGATCAGATCTCAACATTTCTCAATGTTTCTCGATCAGTAATTCTATTATGTATTATGTATTATATCATTATACTGTATATACGATCTATTATTAATGAAACTATTATCAATGCCGAGCTGCACAATATTTTTGTGCAAACTGCGATGCATTTTATTTTTCAGGATTCTTTATTGAACAGAAGGCTCACGAGAACATTATTTAAAAGAGAAATCTTTTGTAATATTATAAATATCCTTACTTTTGATCAATTGAATGCATTGTGAATTACTCATCGCTGCATGTTTTGTCTTCATAATAATAACTTCAATGCTCTTTTTTGTTAAACATTCGCACTAATTGCACTCACCGGCCCGCTTTCCATCATCTTCCTCCTGAACGTCAGCTACATCTTAAAGCCTGCGTTAAGAATGCATTTCTCCCAACTATAAACCACGTCCAGTCAACTTTACAATAAAACGGCTAATGCAATAAAACGCTCGGCTGCAGCCGGATGACTGCCCTGACATTTCACACACATCTCCGACTTCAGTGAGATGGAAAATAAAGGCAGTTTAAAGCCAAGGATACATCTGAACCTGTGCGTGTCCACCGGGACGCTGTTCGGCGGCGGGACACGACTGACCGGCACCTGCAGAAGAAAGCGCATCCTTAAAGGTCACTTTAATGCGAACTTAAGAAGAGAAACCGAAGAGGAGAATGCCAGAAGGCGTTCTCTAGGAAAACACATTATATAATTGCCCGAAAGAGGCCGCTTAAAAGGGAAGGATGGAGAAATTAAACCTCCGAACGTGTGAAGGCTGCTAAAGCAATATTGCATTTCTATCAGCGTCCGGCAGACTCGTTTAGAGACTCACCGCTTTGATGCCTCGGCTTTGATCGCCTCTCGCCTTGACTCCTCTGCTACCTTTGGCCTCCTTTTTATTGTCACTTTCAACTGTCGGCAAGCAGAAAGATTATTAAAACAGGAAATGAGCGTCTGACCGGAAACAAGCGGCGTGCCAAACTCCGGTTGAAAGGCCAGTGGCATTTAATATCGACGGCCGTGTTTCCAGCAAAAAAGTCTCTGCGGTAAACAATCGCGCTGAAATGCAAATGCCTTCGATTTCTTTAAATCATGGCGGCGTATTAAAGACAACATGCAAGACTTCATCGCAGACCTGTTAGAAGAACTCGTGAAACTAATTAGAACTGCAAACATATCATTTTATTACAAGGTCGTGCAGAAATAAAAATCTCTGAGTATTAGGACAGTCGTCAATGCGTTAAAAAGTCCTAAAAAAGTCCTTTAAAACACCTCGGTCGGAATAAAAATGCACACACTAAATGAAATTGTTGTAAGGGGTGGGAAACACCTTTCTATAAACCGAACAAAATCCATGATCAGTTTCTGTATTTCAGGAAACACGGCACTACAGTAGAGACTGGCTTTTAATTCTACATTTAAAAACACGCTCGCTGTTAGGAAACCGGATCTGAAATTTGCCTTTCGTCATTTCTATTTATTCATTACAGACTCATCATTTACAAACCGCTTGAATTCGTAAGCCATGAATAATAGCGTTTGGGAAGATCACGCGGGATAACCCGCTCTCCATCTTTGGGTTTATTTTCAGCAACTCTCAGAAAGAAAGAGTTTTTTGTTTTATTTAAGAAGTGCGACTTTTTAGTATCAGAATACAATTCTTTTTGGTTATTTTACCCCTCAAAGCTTTAACATTAAGAAGTTATGACATGATTATTTGTGTTGAGATCAAGCTGTATTATTTCTATGATAGATAGGCCTATATCTGTGCAAGCAGAAACGGCAAACAAGAAATAAACTTCTGTAAATATGATCAAAGATGGCTGTGAAAAAGATTCTGCATTGTTAATCCCTTTCATCTCTTATTAGAAAAAAGCACAAAAATCTAACCTTTAACGTTGGATAAGAATTAAAAATGATGAGAAATATCATGAAATAATAAGAAACTGTTCTCTCTCTTCATTATACATCCCTGTCTTTGTGTTCTTCTGTTCAGTGCTTTGATGAAACCTGTGTTTTTAAAAGCGCTATAGAAATAAAAATGATTGATTGATTGATTGATTGATGAAATAAGCTGAAAACAGATCTATTAAACTGACAAAAGAAGCTTTCAAAAAGTATTGAATAAAAAGGTGCCGTTAATTGTGGCATATATGTATTTGAGAAAAAACATGATATTTCACGCTGTTTGAAATTCTTATGATCCAATGAAAAGTTACTATTTTTTTAAAATAAAAGAGCAAAAGGATTAACAACGCAAAATAGTTTCACGGCCTTCTTTGATCATGTTTTCCGAGGGTGGATTGTTGTCTTTGGGATTAGAGAGCGTCTCGTGTGAACAGTCCACTGTGTGCAGGTAAATGTGGCTCTGCAGTGAATGGGTGCCGTCGGAACGAGGGTCTGATAAAAACATCACAATAATTGACTAAACTCATCAGTGAGCATCTGGAGAAGACAGAAGATCAAACTAATCCAGCGATTTTAACTCCGATATGAGTCTGTAATCCACAATAACTCTTCCTCCGGTGAAAAAGTGCTCTGTTCTGAATCAGGAGAGAAATCTGCACAGATCCAGAAGAGTTTAAAGCAGTCCGAAACCAACTTATTTTAGATTATGGACTCATATTCTGGATTAGTTTGATCTCCAGATGTTCACCGATGGACTGTGGATTATTGTGATGTTTTCATCAGACTCTCGTTCTGACGGCACCCATTCACTGCAGAGCATCAATTACTGACACATTTCCCCAAATCCGATGAAGAAACAAACTCGTCCTAATCATGGAAATGTTATGAACACTTTCAAAACCTCCAAAGACTACAGCGACGGAGGAAGAATGAAAAGATAAACAGAAAAGCGCAGAAGATGGAAAATATAACGCACAAAACCTCATAAAAGGACAAGAGACTGTTTGTGCCAGTTATAAATAACGAGGAAAATAAACTTTGCTAACAGCATGAATAAGATTAATGCAATATTGAATTTCCTGCTTCTAAACTCAATGCTTTATGCAAAATCTGTCCCAAAATAACAAATAGCTCCTTTAGTAAGTACCGTGCGGCTCTATGTCTTCCAGACAGAACGCTAAAATATGAATGCTCACATTATGCTAATGACCGTCCCGCGTGATTGTGTGTCTTTTTGCTTCATGTGAGCACAAACATGCTCAAGTACGAGTGGACTGATATTATACGGCCTGAAAAATTACAGTAAAAAGTCAAACTGAAAAATACAAGTGCAGTCATTTGCAAATGGCATTTTAGTGCTGAGGTCTGGAAAAAGTGGGGCATAAGTTATTCAAAGAAAAAGATAAATGTTAAAGGCTGAAGTGAAATATTCAAATCATTTCCACAGACTCGTGAGCATGTTTCACGCTAGTTCATTCACGCAGTATTTCATGCTAATAATATTTGCAAAAGCCGTTATTAGTCAATGCACTAAAACCTCTAAAACATCGTGAACCGAAATCACTGCAAAAAAACACACTCTGAAGGAGAAATGGTATTCATATTTAAATTGAATTATAATGTGCGTGGGCACAAAAACACATGATGGTTGGTAAAGACATGATAAATATCTGTGAGAATTCTCCGTCTGTTGGCAAGGTTAGATTCGTTGGGTTTTCACCTTAAAACTGTTAACGGCACAATATGATAAATGTGTATTTAACGCTACTGCTGTAAAGCCACTTTAAATGATCTTTTTAAATATTTTCTGTATTTGTCAAATTAACATTTCAGTAAATTTAGTATTTGTACTGCTCTTGGAATAAAATAAAAAAATTACTTAATTTAATTTATTATTAAAAACATTTTAGTGAAGTAGATTTTATGCAGAACTCTTATTAGTTCATTATTTATTTTTCCATACAACATGTAACAACAATGTAAATAAAAATTAAATAAATGTGCAATTATTTAAGAGTAATGAAAAGCACACAGGGGATTTCATTAATTGACTATAGTGTTATTTTTAATTCATATGTATACATTATAATCATTAATATTTTCTCTATAATTAATTATTAATTTTTTCATCATTTCAGTTTTTAGGTTTAGTTTATATGTACTGTTGTGAGCACTATTTAAAATAATTATTTACAATTTATAAAAAAAAAAACTATTAAAATACATACATTTGTGCTGCCACAGCTTCTAAAATATACGTTTTAATTATGTTTACATAATTTGTATTAGTACTGTGTATATATATTGGGTAAAAAAAAAAAAAAAAAAAAAAATATATATATATATATATATATATATATATATATATATATATATATATATACACACATGAATAAATATATTTAAGAAAAATGTGTTTTGTTTATATATAAAATATATGTATATATATATATATATATATATATATATATATATATATATATATATATATATATATATATATATACATATATACAAATATTTTCCAAATGTACTTCATGTGTGTGTATTTAGCATATTTAGCATGCAATTAATCGTTTGACGGCTCTAATTTAAATACAAATGAACTCACTAGAACATAAATAAATAAAAAAGCACAAATGGCAGGATTTCTGTATCACTGTAACAGTAAAAATTAAACACATTTTTCCCAGCGAGTCCCAGACGATGGACTGGAGTGAAACGACCTTGACTGAAGCTGGGGACGGAATCCATGACCTTCAGAGCCTCGGCCCATTTCTCAGTCCGTCAGGCGTGTGAGGACCTACTTGTCGAGCGTGGCCTAATTATTCTGTGTGTGGCTATTTTCAGCCTGTCGTAGTAGATGTGAGATGTGTGATAGCGTGTGATAGCGGAGTGTCCTGTGAGGTCCATTCTTCACACCGAGTCCTTCAGATCACGTTCTCTTCTCTGCTTTAACAGACAGGTCTACATGCGTCTGAATCGGCGGGACCTAGCTCTTCAAAAAGCTTGATCTGGATTGCTATAAATCATTTTTCTGTGTAGGATCATCAAAGCAACATTAGCTGGGATCTTCTGAAACAGACATCGCCTGACCTTCAACTAGTGAAAAAAATCTAAAGAAATAAAAAATACGTACATACAAATGAATAATAAGGGATGCAAATGCTTTTGACTGGTTTAATTAATATTAGTGGTTAAACCACAGTTAATATTAAAATATATATATCTGTTTATATATTAACACCAGTTTGAGAAATTATTTTACGGGGTTTATTTTTATTGTTATTATTTTAGTATTTTAATTTTCCTTCACTAAATAGGTAAACGAGACATAAATAATGAATTAATTAATTCAATTAAATTAAATTAACAATGTAAATGTAATTTCAGAAACAATTTGCTTTAGAATTTTAATAATAATTAAAATAAAACTAATAATTATAATTATTCAATTATTCTGTGATATATATTTCTCTCTCTCTCTCTCTCTCTCTCTCTATATATATATATATATATATATATATATATGTGTGTGTATAAAAATACGGTTTACAGGCTTTTTGCAAATCAAAGTGATCATCCTTATCCCCTTGTTAGTGTGGACTTTGGAGTGAGCAGAGCATGTGCATGCCATTATGAATATATTCATTTATATTTTAAAATGTTTTTAAAATTTGCTAATATATAAAAACTAATATGTATAAATAAAAATTTCTATATTATATATATATATATATATATATATATATAATTTATTTTTATTTCTTTATTTTTTTATGCTGAAGTCCTCAGTGAATCTACTGACAGCGCATGATGAAAACATTAATAATATTTGCTCAATTTATAAATTTTGACATTTATCAACTCATCCAGGATAATCCTTATTTTCTAAATCAACCTCATCCCCGTCCAAATACCACTACTGTAACACTGTTTTGAACGAAACATTGAAGGTTTGGTCCAGATCTAAATCAAATCCAGACTGCATTAGGCAATCTAATCCGATTTCAGAATTTGGACCCGTTTCCGAGATGTGATCCAATCAATGTGAACGGCTGTTTTCTGATATAAGAGTGAAAGTAAAGACAGTGATCTGAGCTCAGACGTGTGTGTGTGTGTGTGTGTGTGAGTTCATCTGCACGTCTCACACAACCCTCGCCTGCCTTTAATCCTGCCCTCGATGGTGAGAGCGCTCCGAAAGCCGCCGAGCGTTGCTTGTTCAGTTTTTAATTTGTCAATTTACACGCAGGAGCCGAGCTCGAGTTAAAAAGGAATCAATTAATTACACAAATAAAAATGTAAAGCGTGTCCCGAATGCAACGACGCGTTCGAATTTTGAAGAGATTACAGAGCATTTCCAGAATAAAACTGATTAAACGCTGACGGAAATACCTCTGGATGCGTTTAGCTTCCTGCCCGCCGCCATCTTTACTGCGTTCAGGGACGCACTTCTGAAAACTTTACAGCAGGAAAATACACTCGTATTCAGACGGTTCCCACAGACATATACACTACATGAAAGTGTCCCACAGATGATTTCGTGATATTACTAGTTACGGTTTTTAGTTTCATTTATAGTTTAAAGTCCCAGTCAGTTGAAGAACATTAGTGTGCATTATATATAGTGCAACATTATTGCTATATATTTCTGATTCCACTAGGGTTTGGTTTTGCATGT
>NC_056711.1:21786975-21794475 GCF_018831695.1 Puntigrus tetrazona | reverse complement strand
CTTGAATGTGTGTTAAGGTGTAATTTATTATTATTACAGCGCGGCCGAATTTTCAGTGTTACACGATCCTCAAGAAATCCTAACTAAATACTGATTTACTGATGCATGATAGTTTTGTGGAAATTGATATATTTTATTGCTCAGGGTGTTTTTTTCCTATAGCGTAAAGCGTAAAGCGATTCCTCTTAAAGAGGCAAACAGAAAGAGGAAGTGCTTGTAATACCAGCCTCAGGTGCTGTTTAAATAAGTACAAGCCGGAGATGAATAAATAAAAAGATTTTGTTTAATGAACAGACGAATAGGACGTTTAAAAATTAAAGTGCTGCCACTTTTGATCAGTTTAATGCAGCCTTGATAAAACGATTATTTGCGTTCTCACAAACAGTAGTGTTTTTCACACACACATAAAAAGAGGAAGCAGCATGAGCTTGAGGGATTTAGTCTGAATGTAGTTATTACTGTGTGAAGCAGCTGCTGTCTGGAGTATAAAGCTGTTTATGTCGACTCAAGCGTTTAAGGGCTGATATAAAAACATCAAAGAATGGAAAAATCAATTGAGATGTAATGTGAGAGTCACTTGACCGAGAGATTAAACATGTCTTCTGTGTTTGACTGACTCAACGGAATCAACCGACACACACACACACACACACACACACACACACACACACAGACACACACACACACACACACACACACACACACACACACACACACACACACACACACACACTCACACACAGACACACACACACACACACACAGACACACACACACACACACACACACACACACACACACACACACACACACACACACACACACACACACACACAAACTAAACTAACACACTTTATCACTAACAAATTCAAAAACACTGGTAGCGTTATACAATGTTTTCTTTTAAAATGTTGTTCCGAAACAAGAATGATACTCTCTACTGTTTATAATTTAAAGTACAATTATAATTTTAATTTAAGTTTCATTAAAGTACAAAATTATTCCTACGTTTGTAGAAGAGAATGAGTTTGAAAGACTACTATGAAAAAAGAGAGAAAGAGAGAGAGAGAGAGAGAGACAGAGACAGAGAGAGAGAGAGACAGAGAGAGAGAGAGAGAGAGAGAGAGAGAGACAGACAGAGAGAGAGAGAGAGACAGAGAGAGAGAGAGAGAGAGAGAGAGAGAGAGAGAGAGAGAGAGAGAGAGAGAGACAGAGAGAGAGAGAGAGAGAGAGAGAGACAGAGACAGAGAGAGAGAGAGAGAGAGAGAGAGAGAGAGAGAGAGAGAGAGACAGAGAGAGAGAGAGAGAGAGAGAGACAGAGAGAGAGAGAGAGAGAGAGAGAGAGAGAGAGAGAGAGAGAGAGAGACAGAGAGAGAGAGAGAGAGAGAGAGAGAGAGAGACAGAGACAGAGAGAGAGAGAGAGAGAGAGAGAGAGAGAGAGAGAGAGAGAGAGAGAGAGAGAGAGAGAGAGACTGTAGTTGTACTGTACGGTGTGTGTAGTTTGTCCGTCTCTCACCGTCTCTGGATCAGAGCTGCTCCTCATGTAGTCCTCCAGAGCTCTCTCTGCTGATGACTTCCTGTCCCGAGCCATGGACTTCCTCTTCTGCTCTGCGCTCTGGAGCTCCAGCATGAGCAGGGCCAGGTCAGCGAGGGCCATTCTGAGACGGACACACACACGGGCCCCGGGGACACCACGCCAGCCGGACTGCACACACACACACACACACACACACACACACCACATCTGCTTTAACACATTTACTAATCCAGTTCACTCAAGTATATCTGAACATGTATGTACACCAGAGACTGAGATACTACCAGCATTTTTATGTTTATTCATATTTTTATTAGCATTTACATTTTTCATTTTCATTCTGAATTGAACATTTTTTGTAATTTTGTTGTTTTTAAAATTATTTTTAAATATTATATAATATATAATTTTCACTTATTTTAGTACATCAAGTTAAATTAAATAAAAATGAGAAACTTTTTATATTTTTTATTTCAGTGAACAATTATTTTAGTTACAATTTTAGTTGGACGGGGCCGAGGATGGTCCTCAGGCGGAGTTCTCTGCATTCGTGGACGTCTCACCCTCTACGTCCGCTCCCTACGTGACGGAGGAACGAATTGTCGCAGAGCCCACCGAGACATCGGTCGAGGAGCGAGATCACGAGGGAGCTAGCAGAGCTCCGCCCCCTGCACCGCGGCTGAGGGTGGAGTAACCGGACTTCTGGGGCTGCCAAGAAATGGAGGGGGCTCCCAAACATCCAGTACGGCTCCAAGAAAGTGCCCCCTTGTGCCAGCTTCTAGAGAATTCCCACCCGCTCCAGCGTCGTCCGTCAGTCATCCTCCGGCATCGACAGGGTTGGAGTGTCCCTCAACTCCACCTCCAGCCTCTGAGGTCTGGACTCCGCCTTGGCCCGTTGACCCTAAGGCTCCACATCGGCTCCTAGCTCCTTCGTATCCCGTGGATCCTCCTCGTCTCTCTCCACATCGGTCTGACGTAAACCATCCTGCGCCTCAGGACTCCACTCCTCTGGCCGTGCCTCGTCTCTTCATCCCTCCAGTTCTGTCAGGCTCCTCCATCTCCTCGGTCCCTCCGGATCCGCTGGGCTTCTCCAGATCTCTACGTTCATCTCAGTTCCACCCTGGGCCCCCGGATCCTGCTCCGCGGCCCTCCTGTCTCTGTCGGCCCTCTTCCGGATGTGCGTCCCCCACCTCCCAAGTTCCCACCCGTAACATTTTGTATGGGCTGATTTTGTTGTGTTTTGCTCATAAATATAAATATATATGTTAATATTTTCAAAATATATACTGTACGTGTGTTTAAAAATAATCACAATGAATCAATTCCCAGCACTTTTTTGTTTTGTTTTGCTAACTGTAATATCCCTGATTTATTAAGATTGAAATCATAATAGACTCTATATATTTATTTTTCTTAATGCTTCGAAATTATGAATAATTCATTGTTATTGAGAAGAAATTGCATCTTTCAAGTATACATATAGCACTTTTCACACATTGTTTTAAAGCAACTTCACAACTATTACAACTATGATGTTCATGTTTATAAGGTCTTCATCAGATTCGAGCTGGATGATAATGTACTTACATTAAAATGCAATATGCTATCTGGTACATATCACTTTATGTTACCCTTAAACCCAGTTTGAGTCAGAACTGGTTGCGTTCGGTCAGTAAAATAGGACACAAGCTCAGCTTCATGTTTATTTTAGTGTAATATCGTGATCTCTTAGTTTACTCTGGCAGTAATCTTCATCCCGATCTGCTTTGGTTTGACAGCAGCACTCATTAAATCGATGCGTGCTCCTGACTCTCAGTCAACATCCATTGTTCTCTGGGTTCTCCTGATCGTTAAAGTCGATATCAATCAGAGTTCAACCTGACATATTTATGAAAGTGGATGTTCAACAAGAAAACAACGATGTTAAGAGCGCTTCATATGAGCTTGAAGTCAGATCTGAGGTGCATTTATTCTTCGTCCTCCACAGCAGCAGATTAAGATCTAGCCCAGTTATTACATTCTGATCAACATTACAACAAAAGAACAAGCACTGATGAATTACTGAGATTAAGACAAGAACGTGTTTAAACCACCTGGAATGTCTTAAGCAATTAAAGTAATCTGTCTGCATGAATGTGGACAACCACAGAAACAGTGGAAGTGCTCACACACACACACACACACACACACACACACACAACAATCTGCCCTGCTGTAAATCTGTGTTATGAATTATTCATCAGGGCCAGAAACTGAGGAAATACAGGAGTGAAAACAGGAAATGACCCGATAATAAGGTCTGCAGGAGTGAACTGCTCACAAATGAGTCCGTGACCAGAAAACACTTTGATGTAATCCCTCTGAAACGTTCAGGGAAGGACACATATGAATATGAATCATTCCAGATGTTTTTATATTTTTATTATTGTAAAAATGCTAAATAAAATATTAAAATCTTAAATAAAATAATATTTATATATTTGATGTTTGTGTTAATATTTAATTTAATATTAAAGTTATTATAAATATATTAATAAATATATGAACAATTAATAAATTGATTATATATTATTTAATATTATTAACATTTAAAAAATATATTATAGTTTGAGTACTAGCTCTTCCTTCATAGTGTATTTTGTACATTTCTATTATACAAGTGATTCAACTTTGAATGAAACATGTCTTTCTTTCTTTCTTTCTTTCTTTCTTTCTTTCTTCAGTCCATCTTCTAAAGAAAATCTGAGCAGCTTCCGTTCAATCTAAGACATAATGATCATATCACAGCATTGTTGATTATTGTTCTCTTCCCTTTCAATGGAAAAGCCAAAAATTCTCTCTGAAATATATCTGAGCGTAGTCAAGGTTAGATGTATTGTGTTTCAGGGCGGTAGCTCCACCTGCTGAAGGTAGAGGATCAAACTAAAGAAGAAAAATGTCCACACTCGCAGGCATTAAATCAGGTATTTTATGATTTATGCAATACCGCTTTGATTTACTTGCCAAACGAAACATTTTTCGTAAATATATATACAAATATATGTAAACAACTTTTATAGTGATTAACTGTAATGCACGTTCCTTGCTCATTTTTATTCACACATGCTGTAGAAAACAAATAAAGCTTTTTATCAAACGTGGCAAAACCTAATGTTTTTTTCTTATTCTAAAATATATGAAAGGGAAAATATATTTTTAAATGCTTTTTAAAATATGTATTTGTGTTGTGTTTTTGTATTTTTACAGATATATATAATAGACAAATATATAAAGGCAAAAATCCATTTACACATATATATTTTTGAATATATATTAGCAAACATATTTTGGCCTATTTTTATTTACATTTTTTTTACTTTTTTACTATATGGGTTATGACTTTCTCTTGAACATCTTGAACATGAAGCTTTGGAGCTTGAACATCTCTGATCACGGTTTTCTCTCACCGCACGGAAAAAAGAGCAGCTTGGAGATTCTTCAAAACATCTTCTGTCTGACAGGTTTGGAAGGTGAATAAATGACGGGTTATTTTAGCATGAACTAATCCTTCAAATGGAAAGAGTGCAAACAGCACAAGAGTCTAATTACTTTAGCAATTCAGATTTCCACATTTGGTCAATGTGTTCATTGCCCTCTTTTCATAAATATGAGCACCCGGAGAGCTTTGTAATGAGATAATCCGTTCGGGAAAATGAAAATCCATAATACAGCATGAGGCAAAATGAATTAGCGTGTCGTTTAGAGGAGCCGTGTGCTGTTTGGCACGCCGAAGCCGTCAGGGGCCCCCAAAAAAACGGCTCTCGTCGCAGAGAGCTTAACGAACGCCACCCCAAATCACATTTACCGTCTGATAATCGTGTTTGCTCCTCTGGAAACAAACCGTGTGTGTTTTGTCCTTTAGAGTTCACATTAGCGTGTGCGGAGGAACGGCAAACCACAAACAAACCAGATTATCCAAAGTGTGGAGGAGATTCATGTCACACGCTTCTGACAGATAATCAAGGCATGCAAATTAATATGCAAAGTCTTCCAAACATACTTGAAAATAGAAAATACATTTACAAAAAAAAAAAAAAAAAAAAAAAAAAAAAAATATATATATATATATATTTTTTAATGTATAATATATTTTAAAATTTAATTTAAAATTGTTTAAATATTATTTCTAATATTAATAGTATTAAGATATAACAGGATATAAAATTTATATCAAATTAATGTCTCATTTAAAAGGAAAACAGAATAGAAAAACATGCAAAATAGAAAAATACAATAAAAACAAAAATACATTCAAGCAGATTTTGGTCTGAAATCAGCACACGATCAGAAATAATATCTGTACAGAAGTGATGATTAAATTCATCTCGTACCTCGTGAGGTGGGAGAACATTCAGGACATCAGTGAGAACCTGCTCCTGAAGAGACACAGCGTTCTTCATCAACCTGAACGCATCCAGAAGGTGGCGCTGTTTCTCTTCATCATTCAATGAGTGAACAGCCAGGATTCTTAAAGAAGGAAACAAAAAAATACACACCTGATTCCAGCGGCATGTGCTCACTTCACGTTAGCGTGTTCAGGTCAGTGTGTTCTGAGTTTGTTAGCGTGTTCAGCTCAGTGTGTTCTGAGTTTGTTAGCGTGTTCACCCCAGTGTGTTCTGAGTGTGTTAGCGTGTTCACCCCAGTGTGTTCTGAGTGTGTTAGCGTGTTCAGCTCAGTGTGTTCTGAGTGTGTTAGCGTGTTCACCCCAGTGTGTTCTGAGTGTGTTAGCGTGTTCACCCCAGTGTGTTCTGAGTGTGTTAGCGTGTTCACCCCAGTGTGTTCTGAGTGTGTTAGCGTGTTCAGCTCAGTGTGTTCTGAGTGTGTTAGCGTGTTCACCCCAGTGTGTTCTGAGTGTGTTAGCGTGTTCACCCCAGTGTGTTCTGAGTGTGTTAGCGTGTTCAGCTCAGTGTGTTCTGAGTGTGTTAGCGTGTTCAGCTCAGTGTGTTCTGAGTGTGTTAGAGTGTTCACCTCAGTGTGTTCTGAGTGTTAGCGTGTTAGAGTGTTCACCCCCAGTGTGTTCTGGAGTGTGTTAGCGTGTTCAGCTCAGTGTGTTCTGAGTGTGTTAGCGTGTTCACCCCAGTGTGTTCTGAGTGTGTTAGCGTGTTCACCCCAGTGTGTTCTGAGTGTGTTAGCTGAGTGTTCACCACCCAGTGTGTTCTGAGTGTGTTAGCGTGTTCAGCCCAGTGTGTTCTGAGTGTGTTAGCGTGTTCACCCCAGTGTGTTCTGAGTGTGTTAGCGTGTTCAGCCCAGTGTGTTCTGAGTGTGTTAGCGTGTTCACCCCAGTGTGTTCTGAGTGTGTTAGCGTGTTCAGCTCAGTGTGTTCTGAGTTTGTTCACCCCAGTGTGTTCTGAGTGTGTTAGCGTGTTCAGCTCAGTGTGTTCTGAGTGTGTTAGCGTGTTCACCCCAGTGTGTTCTGAGTGTGTTAGAGTGTTCACCCCAGTGTGTTCTGAGTGTGTTAGCGTGTTCACCCCAGTGTGTTCTGAGTGTGTTCTGTTCAGTGTGTTCTGAGTGTGTTAGCGTGTTCACCCCAGTGTGTTCTGAGTGTGTTAGCGTGTTCAGCCCAGTGTGTTCTGGAGTGTGTTAGCGTGTTCAGCTCAGTGTGTTCTGAGTGTGTTAGCGTGTTCAGCTCAGTGTGTTCTGAGTGTGTTAGCGTGTTCAGCTCAGTGTGTTCTGAGTTTGTTCACCCCAGTGTGTTCTGAGTGTGTTAGCGTGTTCACCTCAGTGTGTTCTGAGTGTGTTAGCGTGTTCACCCCAGTGTGTTCTGAGTGTGTTAGCGTGTTCAGCTCAGTGTGTTCTGAGTGTGTTAGCGTGTTCAGCTCAGTGTGTTCTGAGTGTGTTAGCGTGTTCAGCTCAGTGTGTTCTGAGTGTGTTAGCGTGTTCACCCCAGTGTGTTCTGAGTGTGTTAGCGTGTTCAGCTCAGTGTG
>NC_056711.1:21779475-21781975 GCF_018831695.1 Puntigrus tetrazona | reverse complement strand
ATATCAAACATAAATATATTTAATATATTTTTGTATTAAATACATGCGTGCGTGCGTGTGTATTTATAGACACATAATAAATACACACATATATTATGTAAAGAAAAAGCGTGTTTTTGCGATCGCGCTTAATCGTTTGACCGCAAGAAAATATTGTCACAATGCAAAAAAACAAAACACTAAAATAGCAAGCCTGTATAATAAAGATGACCCAGTGGAAGTGTTTATCAGTTGACCTTTAACCCGAACAACCCATGACGGTTTTCAAATAGCCTCTTTGCTCTTTTACTCATACGGTGTTATTGCTTGCATCGATGAGGAAGACGCTTTAAATCGCAGATAGTATCGTTTCACTCTAAAGATCAATTTCTCCTCTTCTCCTTCACGCAGCTGCGGTCGATCGTCGGAAACGTTCCGCCGGATCGTGTTTGATTATCTGTCAGCCGAGGGTTGTTTAAGCACACGGAGATGTCTGACCTGTGCTCTGATGGATGTGCTGTTGATGCTGTACGGACCGGCGTCCGAGAGAAAGGCCCGCCGGACCTCTTCAGGACACTGGAACTGAGCCCACTGCTCGGGGCTGATGGGAAGGCAGCGCGTCTGCTGCTTTAACTCGGCCTTTGTCCTCAACGGAGACGGCTGAAACATGCATACACACACACAAGATTTCTGCCATAGATCCACACTTTTATTCATCGAGGATGCATTACACAGTAAAGGCATTTTAATGCAGAATTCAAAATATGAAGCTATAATAACATTGTTACAATAAATAAAAAACTAAATAAATAATAATAATAATAGTAAACGTTTGATATTTTGCCTCTAATGCAAAGGTATTATGATGGCATTTAAATGTTTGGGGTAAGTTAGGCTTAAAAAGAAATAAAATTAATTATTAATAATTTTATAAAACAAGTATGCATTAAATTGATCAAAAGGAAAGACCTTTATAATGTTACAGTAGATTTCTATTTCAAATAAATGCTTTTTAAATCGTCAGAAAAATAAGATGCATCACAGTTTCCATAAAAATATGGCTTTTTAACATTGATAATCATTAGAAATGTAAATCAGCGTTCTATATTAATTACATTTTAAAATATTTTAAATATAAAATAATAAATATATAAATATTTACATTTTAAAATATATTCATTGTTTATGTTAAATAGTAAAAATATTTCACAATATTCCATTTTTAATAAATGTATCATAGAATGAAGAGCCTTTAAATAGTATTTTTTATGTCTAATAATTAATAATAATTATTTAAAAAACAATATTATTCCCTGACTGCATTATTTACTAATGATTATTCTAAAAAGTGAACAAATACATATTAGTAAAAATGTCTCTTTATGTTGTGACATGTAATAATATTTCAACGTGCTAACATAAACTGATTCAAAAGTTTGTAAACCCCAAAAAGTGCCAAAGAAAAGCAGTAAAAGCCCTACATCTAAAGGGCAAAAAGGTGATTTGTTCCTCTCCGGTCTCACCTGTTTGTTCTTCTTGTCGTCTGCTCTCTCCTTGTCTTTTCTGGAGCTGGCCGATCTCACGTCTTGACCTTCCGTCCAATCATTCATCACTTCCTGTGCGGTCGCCATAGATACCTAAATTCCCCAGCAGTACATGTGACCAGTGTTACTTTTAAAAGTAATGCGTTACAGTATTGCCAGTAATCCCATAAAAAAGAAGTATGTTTTTATTGATTTGGAGGAACACTGAGTCTGTTTTTGTGAAGCTGAGATGAATAAACATGTGTTCGTGTGTGATCCCGGAAAACAGCGTCAGTTTCTTGAGCTAGATGAGCTCTCCACTGATACGCGTGTGTGAGGTCGTACCCTCCAGATGTGCAGCGTGAAGCTGTAGGCGGTCAGCAGATGCTGCTGGTGTTTGAGAGATGAGCGGTCCTCGGTGAGAGCCAGCAGTGTGTGTGAGCGCACCAGACGCTCCAGGCGGCCGACCGGACGCACTTCACACACACACACCGCAACACGCTCCTCTGCAATCAACACGTTCACAAATTCACCACGGCTGCATTGATTGCATCAAAAATACAGTAAAAATTATGAAATATTATTACAATTCATAATGCCTGTTTCTATACATGACATCTGCTAAAATGTAATTTATTGCTGTGTTTTTCAGCATCATTACTCAGGCGAGAGTTTTGTGAGCGCTAAACTCTAACTAAGGATCATTTTGATCGCACAACAAATAAATATATGCTTTTTTTTGTTGTCATTTCAGCTGCATCTGAAATATTTGACACCACTGACATTACATGAGAAGTTCAATAAATTTAAAAAATATTTTTTTATTGTTTTGTGTTCTTATGCTCTTTTTACATGCATCATCTCATAAAGTTACATCAGTTAATGTGATATATAAATATTTCATAATATTACACTTTTTAGTTTTACAGTTTTATTTAAAAATTCAGCATAGAATAAAGAATAAAGAATGAATGAATTGCTCTTTCTGCTATCCATTA
>NC_056711.1:21771975-21774475 GCF_018831695.1 Puntigrus tetrazona | reverse complement strand
GAGAAAGTGTGTGTGTGTGTGAGTGTGTCCAGTGCATGCAGATTTGTGGAGTGTAGCTAGTGCATGTGCACTCTGTGTGTGTGTGAGTTTCCCAGTCTGTGGGAGTGTGCGCAGGACTGTGTGTGGTTGGAGGAGTGTAAGTGTGTGTGTGTGTGTGTGTGTGAGAGGAAAGTGTGTAAGTAGTGTGGTTCAGTGCATGTACCTGTGTGTCTGAGTGTGTGTGACTGTGTGTTGGAGTGGGGTGTGTGTGTGTGTGTGTGTGTGAGAGAAAGGGTGTGTGTGTGTGTGTGTGAGGAGGTATCTAGCATGCAGATTTGTGGAGTGTAGTCAGGCATGCATTTGTGTGTGTGTGTGTGAGTTTCTAGCCCTGTGTGTGTGTGTGTGTGTGTGTGTGTCTGTGAGTGTGCGTGTGGACTGTGTGTGGTTGAGAGGAGTGTAAGTGTGTGTGTGTGTGTGTGTGAGAGGAGAGAGAGAGGCATGTGTGTGCAAGAGAGTGTGTGTGTGGAGTGTGTCCAGTGTGCATGCACTGTGTGTGTCTTATAGCGGTGTGTTTTCTGTAAGGCCCGGCTGATGTTCTTCAGGATGATTTGTGAGCTCCTCTCCCCAGTGGTCTTCTGTCCTGCCTCCGAGTCCAGCAGAGGCAGACAGGCGTCGAAGTGACTGCAGCGCCATACACAGAGTCCAGCTGCCCGCTGCCCGCAAAACTACACACAACACACACCAAGCAGATCAGATAATACACACAGAGCTTGTAGACAGACAACTTATCTGCCAGTCTATGTACAGAAGTAAATTCAATCACAACTAGATCAAAACATTATTATATATACATACATATTTAACTATGAATTCACTAAAACACAATACATAAAATAAAAGTAATGAGAAATATATGATAAAAATGTGTTAAAATGAGGTTTTTTTACTATTTTCTAATTATATTTAATATTTAAATTTAGCCAAACTGAATAAACTATATAGTAATTCTTTTTACGCCAAACGTTATTTAATGGTGCGTTTGGAAATGTATCTAAATCTGGTATTACTATCTTAATTATTTAAAATGTTGAGTAAGAAAGCATGATTTTCTGTTATTATTTAAACTATTAAAATCTCACCATTAACCATGAATTTAAATATGTTTCCTTTTTTCTGTTATGTGCTCAATATATTATTTTTCTAATAGATAATTGTTAGGATTTTTGAAAAAAACTAAAGTAAATATTAAATAAGTAACAGTTTTAATATACTAAATATATAAAAAATACTTTACTAAAAATATATAAAGTATTTTAATTTATTTGTAATATTTTCAAATACATCAAGTAGGCATTGAATATACATTGCACATAGTAATAAAAAGATTTTATTTACGTTTTGAATGTTATTTTATGTTTAAGTACAGATGTAATGTTTTAAATTGTTTATCTTGTTATTGTTTTTATTCACACTAGGGTGTGCTTTCACACGCAAACGTTTTAAATCATGATCGAGGTTAGAGCTAAAATGTGTGTGTGTTCAGACCTGACACTGTCCTGCAGTGCGGAGCAGACCCTCCAAGGATTCACACATGTGATGACTCTCTGGCCTCCAGGATCAGGACTCTGACCTCTGACCTCTCTGCAGCGCTGCCTGCAATCTCCTGCACTGAACACGCGCTGAACCTGGAACGCACACACACACACACACACACGGCTGTTCAAAGTAAAATGCCATGAAATGCATCAGACAGAGTAGTCTCTCAGATAGATATAGTCCGGATCGTACAAAAAAGATACTTTTTTTCAGCTCTCAGAAGATGTATAAAACCTCTGCATGATGGGCCTGCATAAACTTAAAGCGGCACTCACAGAGCATGAGCGGCCGTCTTCACTTCCTTTGCGCTGCGTTCTGCTCCAGCCGCAGTGCATTATGGGCGCAGGTCAGACAAGGTCAGCGGTCCTGTGTCTGATGAGCAACAGAGCGAGCTGTGTCCAGACGTACAGCTCAACGACCGGATCCGACCACTGACCGGGCCGACGCCATCTCCAACTGGTAGCCGAGAAGAGACTGAGACATATTAATATATATAAGGTTATATCACACCCCACCTGATCTACTGATCCTGACTCGCAGCTGACTCAGGACTCTCTCTCATATGTCATGCATCACTTCATTTATGTATGATATCCCTGTCATTGTATTCTTCTACTTTTTATTCTGTTCAGTGCTTTGATGAAACCTGTCTTGTTAAAAGTACCATAGAAATACTAATGATTGATTGATTGATTGATGTATATGCTACCAGACGGAATTGTAACACTGTAATTATCAAACATCTGCACTTTTATTTTTTCAGGTTCTTGATGAGCAGGAAGTTCAAAAAGTAACAGCATTTATTTGAAAGAATCTTTTGTTGCATTATGAATGTCTTTACTGACACTTTGTATCAGTTTAACGCTATTTTTGATTCATAAAAGGGGATTGATTTCAGCATGTTTTTTCCTGGCGCTCTCCTTCC
>NC_056711.1:21756975-21766975 GCF_018831695.1 Puntigrus tetrazona | reverse complement strand
AAATAATTAAATATATTAATTATAACTACAATACATTTTGTATTAAGAAAGGTAAGATAAAACACTAAATCAAGTATATATAGTGGATATATAGTTTCACCTATTTAATTCATGAAGCAATTAAACAATAAAAAATTACAAGTTATATAAAAAATCATTATAGAATTCATGTAATAATAACCAAATATGTAAGTAAACGAAAAAATATGTCTCTAGTGATATGATTTAAAGAATTATTCATGTTTGAGAACAAATCTCAAATCTTATATGAATGTTAATCTAATTAAATTTCTACAAAAATATAATTAAAAATATTTAATGAAGAAATAATTAATATGGATATGAATATTATCAATATATATATATATATATATATATATATATATATATATATATATATATAGTATATATATATATATATATATAGTTATAAATAATCATATAAAATATATTATTTAAAAATATGAGAAATAAAATAAAGATTTTGTATGACTATTCACATATGCTGATGCACATACTCATCTTTAATACTCTGCAGCCAGGGACTTGTGGGAGGACTGACCAAGAAAAGCCGCCTCTCCGATCTTACCCTGCATGCCCCGCCTTGTCTGAGGAGCTCCAGCAGGCGCCTGGAAGGTGGAAGAAGGAGCCGGCGTCCTCTCTGGTCAGGGCAGCCAGCTGTTATAGTTCCACAGATACACCGCTGCATTAACTCACTGCCAATCCTCTCGCGTAGCTCGCCTCAAGCTCCGCTGCAGGAAACTACCAGTGGCGTAAGCCGAGCAAATCCTTGATCCAATTACTGAGGCATATATATATATATATATATATATATATATATATATATATATATATATAAAATAATAAATGATTTATACTATTAGTATTAGATTTATCAGAGAAAAAATGAAAATCTAACACTTAGTTAAATATATTAAATAATTATATGTACATTTATATAATTAAATAGAAATTCACAAAAACAATACAGAAAATAATTATAGAAGAATGCAGACGATTGTGTATTATTTTACTATTTAATCACATACTTTATTAATAACATAATGTTATATTATTTAAGTTTATTTGAATGTTCTGCTGGTCACTGTGTCTTACGAGCCCAATTTAACACCATCATATAGCGCTTGATGCAGCTTGAGTTTAGTTGTTAACTGAACTACACCGAATTCAGACAGCCATAATAAAGCTGGAATGATAATTGAATCAGACCACCCGGGACGCCAGGCAAGTACATATTAAAGCAGCGCAGTACAGTTTGAATGTAAAGCAGACGTACAGGCCGCCTAAGCCGAGATTAGTTTGTCTGGCTGAGAGCTGTTTTATTGTTTGCGTGGCTTATAATGGAGAAAGTCATTCGATGCATGCTGGGAAGTGTGATTATCTCTTCTGTCTAGGTGCATCAGAGCTCAGTATTACACGCTTCAACATCAGTCTGAGATACCAAGGATTCAGCTTGGCACAGCAATCCTGGGCCAAACGGCTTTGTTTTATTTAATATGTGTGTGTGTGTGTGTATAAATACCATTAACATACTTATTAAATGAGGTCGATTTAAATATGATGTTTATCGTAAATATATACATTGTATTTAAAAGCATTTATTTTGAATGTTAAATATTCATTTAAATAAACGGAATAGGTAATTTATAATGTAAAAATTCTAAAACTAAATCATGTTTTAAATATTTACCAGATCTATTATATCTATGATGAGATTCACCTGTACAGGTTCCAGTGGGCGCCGCTTCAGGTGGGCAAAAGTCTGTTTTCTATCAGGCGCTACGGCAGAGCTGCTTAGCTCCACCCTCGGAGCGGAGTTTGAGGACTGTTACCTGTGATTTATACAAAAGACTTTTATAGAACATGCAGTCTGATATGATGGAGGAAAACACACACTCTTTCTCTTACCCAGAGACTAAAACTGAGAAAAGTAATTGGTTGCAGAAGATGCTATTAATATAATGAGATTCTGCTGCTTGTAAATCAATATAATGATGGAGAGCCAAAGTCTCCCAGAAGATGTGAGATGCTCTGAGGAACAGGAAAGTGAAGCTCCTCAAAAGATCCTGGAAGATCAGATTCTTCTAGAAAATGATTGACGGAGGTCTAAGTAAAGACTTGTAAGAGTTGATCTGGAGATATGAGCTCTACTTGATCAGAATCAAGAGGCTTTCACCGGATCAAACGCTTCAGAGACAGCTTTAACAGCAAATGTTGATCACGAGCCTAGAAACGCATGCATCCGATACGACGTATGTCAGTGTGGTCTGAGCAGAAGGGCTGATGGGATTGAACGCTCATACAGTAACGCATTTACGACTGAGGATCAAAGAGGCCCAGGTCCGAGGGAAACTTTCTCTTCAAGGCCTTTAAAAAACTAAACTCTCCAAAAAGATATAGAAGCAACATCCGTCGAACAAAGCGTGCTCTATCAAAAGAGCAGC
The DNA here is from genome assembly GCF_018831695.1 of Puntigrus tetrazona. Lineage (NCBI taxonomy): Eukaryota > Metazoa > Chordata > Actinopteri > Cypriniformes > Cyprinidae > Puntigrus > Puntigrus tetrazona. The sequence goes on along the minus strand of NC_056711.1, from coordinate 21,764,510 downwards.
TGCTCACAGACTCTGCTGTTGTCAAGGTCATCAGCTCTCGCGACAGCTTCGTCTTCCCATGAACTAAAGCTCCGCTGGGCCTCCGAAGACATCATTATGCAATGGAAGATCCTGGAGGTCATAAGAAACATCTCTATTGAGAGGACGCCTCATTGCCTTGATTCTCCCAAACATTTAAAGGAGCATTTTCACTGAAAAGCTCTGCCTTTTCTCCAAACCTGCTTGTTGGTGTTGTTTTCTTCACACGTTCAGTGAAAGATATGGCGTGTCGTACAGAAGAAAGTCCGCTAGCTTAGCGTAGGAAGTGAGAGAATGAAGACGTATGTCTTTCCTTTGTTTAAACACACAGCTTATGTCTAGTCTTTGTGTGTTTCTCTGATGTCTAAAGCATGCTTTTTTGAGACTTGTCAGCTCATTGCCTTCTTTCTCAGACTTGTAAAAAGCAGGTAAAGGTGTTTGTATTTTATTGCATTTAAGCATATACAGCAGTCTATAAGCTTTTCTCACTTCCAGCAGCTCATAAACATGTGGTTGGTTAGGGTTTATATTGGTTTTATTGAGAGGTTTGACAGTATTTGTAATGAAAAGAGAAATCTAAAATCCCATCTGGAAAACTCCTTTACTGTTTTCTAACATGAAAAAGGATTTTGAGTCTAATGTTCTGGAAAATGTACAAAAATGAGTGCCCCACGCAAATACGAGCATGTTTTGGAAGTTTTTCTACTTTAAAATGTAGTTTTTAATTCACGTAGTTACTTGTAATTTCCTTTCTCGTTATTAGAAAGATTTACTAGCAACTTTTTGGTGAAAAATTTCCATAAATGCTGAATTTAAACCAAATTTGTTCCAGTATATTTAACTGCAAGCAGTCAGCCTTAATCTTAACTTTGTCTTTATTCGCCCAAAAACTTACTCCCATTATAACTTTTCTTCGTATAAAAGGCATTTTGGTACATGTCCTACCTTAAATATTTTAAAACATCATTTTTGATTAGGAACATGCATTGGGCTGATCACTCTGGACAGCCTCTGTCATTCAGATTGCAGATTTTATCCCACAACCTCAATAGAGCGCCGCTTACATTCTGACTCATTGCATTAAGGTTCGTTGTTTTTCTAGTTTGGAGGAAAAACATCCCGTGAAGTACGGCATTTCTGAGGGGAAGGTCAGCGTGGAGGAAGTGGACTGGCCAGCAGACGCAGCAGATCTCCCTGTGTGCTCGGCCAGTCTAGTTTCTTCTGATCTGGACGACATCACAACCTGCGGAGCCTGGGATCACAAACCGCAGATATCTACATCAACGGGCGCAAAATGCCGTGTATAATCAATAATCGCAACAACTACCAATGAGATCGACATACTAGTTTGCTGCATCAATTCAGAAAAATTATCACTACCATCTGTATTTCTACTCTGGCGCCACGGATTCCCAGATTTCAAGAACAGCTTGAACTGGAAAGGCTAAAGGAATCTTTATGCATAATCACTACAAAAGCTGGAAAATGCAAAGCTTACAGAATCTGAAGCAGGCTCAGCACTTTAAAATAATTTAAAAAATTCTAAATATTATTTAAAAGGATTTTTATTATGTTGTTTATTGAGTACATTTTCTAAAAGGAAAAAAAAAAATAACATAATGATATTTAATTCTTAATTTTTAAAATTAATAATGATAATATATTTTAACTCCAAAATGTCAGTTTAATTCAGTGTGTTACTTATGAAAGCAAATACAAATAATTTAAAAATACAATAAAAAAATAAAAAGGTAAATGCGACTATCTTACAAAAATAAGACTTATTTTTCTTAAAAAAATTTTTTAAATTTGAGCAAAAAATAGATATAATATCAGAATTGTGGAGAAATAAAGGTTGAATTTCAAAATATGAACTCACAATGTCAGAATTTAGCTGAATTGTGAAATGAAATGCTCACAGTTTTAAATACATACAACCAAATAAACAACCAAAAGAAAGGCAAGATGTAAATCTCTATATTGCATGAAAAAAATAAATATTTTGAATTTATATTTTATAATTATTTTTCCAAGAACTGCTCATTTGTATTTTTGTTCATTTAAAGCTGCAAAGTAATTTTCTATTTGTTAGTGATTTGATAGTGAGACTGTAGACGCCGGAGTTTCAGTCTCAGGAATCTAGCAAGCAGCGATTTACGGCCCCTACAAAGGCCTCAACATTACATTTGGAAACGGAAATGATTTTAATACTGGTAACGCTACCGCTGTAAACATGCCTTTGAAACATGGATTTTTGCAGCACAATACATCATTTCATTATCCCTGGCCTCGCGACCTACCCACTGGTTTCCATCGTCCGTCATCATAAAGCAGACAGAAGCTGGCAGGTCACTCACACACGCCTAACACCTCCTGCTCTCGGCAGTCTTGGCCAGAGTCACAATTTCACCCTGACAAAAGACACAACATCACAGAGTCTGTTTCAACCTTCGCCCATGCCTGCTTTCTATCTCACGTGTTCCTTCCTCGTGAAGAAAGAGAAAAAAATACTTTGTTTTTTTCCCATCGTAATGAAGTCCTGGTGGCCTGTATGTTCCTGGCCTGGAGAACACTGATGAGCTCCAGGGTGAAGCTGATGGAGGGAATCTATAGCCTGCCTTTAATGAATACATGCAGGCACACGGCTTTTGGGAGGAGAACTTTAGCTGAGACTTGCGCCGATAAAATTGAATGAAAAGTTTCATTGCGCTGCACAATATTCTCAGACTAATAAAGTCTAAGAATAAAAAAATAATTAATACTTCAATTGATGCAAGGCCTCTTTGAATTGAGCGCAAAGAGGCAAAATATTTACATTTCAAGTATACGCTGTATCACGGTTTCTACAAAAATATTGTGCAGCACTACCGCTAACATTGATAATAACTGAATTTTCCAGCAGTAAATCAGTATATTATTAGCGGATTCAACATCACGTGATTTCAAGACTGAAAATAGCCGCTTGTAAAATTGCAACAATCATACCTTACTGTATTTTTTTGGTTGTTTTTTTTTTTACTTCCCTCTTAATCAACAAATGCAGTCTTGGTGGAGCACTTTTCAGAGACTCGCTTGTAAACACACCTTTCTTTGTCATCCTGCTCTGGCCGGCCCATCCAAATGACCTCTGACCTCTGCACACGGCTGCTGGGATACAGAGTTTAGAAGTAAGAGCAGTTCCAGACGATCCTCCAGTTCCACGCCTGCAGAAACACGTAATGGTCACAGCACATAACCAAGCTGGGGCCTGAGAACTTATTTAAATACCCTCAGGCCTGGACGCCCAGGAGTTCAGATCGACGAATCGTAACTAATATTAAGGCCAGCATGAGCTCCAGGAGCAGCTGAGAGTAACATCATATCAGTGTGATGATGAAGAAGATCTGAGGACAAACATCACCATCCCGAGTAAGGCATGGAGCTTGAGCCCATAGACTTTACACAATAACAAAAACACAATTCCATCACCATGATATAGTTATTTTGATTGGCGCTTTCCTGCTTGCTCTGTTTTCAGCCATTCTCTCAGCTGCACAATTAGTTTTTAAAGTCTTCTGCCTACTAGGATGTGCTTATTTGTAAAAAATACATAAAAATGCTGAAATATTATTACAGTTTAAAACTACAGTTCTTTCAGTGAGTACGTGTCAAAGTGTATTTTATTTCTGTGATTAGCATCATTACTCATGTAATGCTCTAGAAACATTTCTGATTATTATCTGTGTTGGGCGCTGCTCAATATTTCAAGTAAACTGAGTGCATTTGTTTTTCAGATTCAAAGACGACTGTGAAAGTTTGAAAAGATTAGCATTCATTTGAAACAGAAATCTTTTGTACATTAAAAATGTCACTTTGATCGCTGACGCATTCCTGATGAATAAAACTCTGGAACGTTATATATATCTACTTCTAAAATCTCTTTTTCTTTTTTTATAGCATGATACGCTGTATTATTCTCCCAGCCAAAAATCATGCAAATACTGAACAGCCTGCAAGATTGGTATCGATTTATATTTCCTAAAAAAAAAAAGACCTTGAGACAGCAGCAGCAGAGTCATGTTATGAAGCAAACTCATATTAATCACTTTAACAATAAATTTAGAGAGAAGCATAAACACACTTAAGATAGTAGGCCAACTGGATGCAAATCATCCTATGAGAGAGATACGGGCGTTTCAAATATCTAAAGTATAATGTTTGCAAAAACTAATGATTTCTAGCATGCACGTAGCAGGGCAGATACGTATGGAGTAAAGTCCTGGTGCACAGATCAACGCTTTCAGTCGGGTCTGATTAGATATACAGGCCGGATTGTGAGAGAGATGAATCTGGCTATAATTGGGAGCGAAATCCACAATTTATGATGGCAGAAACTGAACTGGCAAGCTTCTAAATTGCGTTACTTAACTGGCGACTAGCATTAGCCTAGCATCCGCACAGACCTTTGACTTGACCGTCAGCCTCCAGGACGCTCAGGGAAAGCATCGAGCCAGAGCGACTCCAGCGTGACCAGCAGAGGACGCCGCTTTCTCAGATCTCGCCGCCGCTTCCTCTTGGCCCAGAGATCACACCACTAATCAATACAATCGGATACTGATAACAATAAAGAGCCGACATCAATGGTGAGGACTCCACCACAGCATTTAGTGTTCGGGGTGGCTAAAGTTGGGTTTTAGGTTTCTTCTGCTCAGCTAAGGGCTGCAGTGCTTGACCAAAAATACCAAGTAAAAATCATAAATATTATAAGCGCTAAAATCTGCTGTTTTCTCTGTGAATGTGTGTTAAAGTGTAATTTATTTCTGTGGTTTCTGCATCATTACTCCGGTCTTCAGCGCCAAAAATCAAATGTTGTCAAAATCAAATATATCAATGTTAAGGCGATGGTATTTTTGTGGAAACTGATCTCGGTGCTCTGCAGTGAATGGGTGCCAGAATGTCTGGAGGAAGACAATCCAGCGTTAAGATGTTTTAGCTGAAACATGAGTCCCAATAACTTGTCTTTAAGTCTAACTAGAAGAGAAATCTGTGCAGAGGGCCTGCATTTTAGATGGCACTCATTCAAGATCCATCGCTAGATACCGATGCAGGGACACACTTCTCCAAATCTGATGAAAACACAACTCATCTTAATCTCGGCAGGTCTGAGGCCGCATAATACTTTTTAGCACAAGCTGCTTTTAGGTGAAGCGTCTTTTAATGCATCCTCGCTTGAATAACAAGATTATTAATATATTACTGATAATTTTACTGCCTCTCAGACTTTCCAACGCTTTGCATCTCCAGTTTTGGCTTGGCGTAACACGACGCTTTTCATTTCAGAATGCAAAGCGCGCGAAACTAACGAGGCTTTGTTTCATAGGACGATTCTCTGTGGAAGTTTCCATTTTTAGTCTGCATCGGACGGGCAGCTTTGCCGCAGCGCCTCGTCTTGTTTCGGGCGCCTCACGATTTCGCGCTTAAGAAGGGCTTTGGAGAAGCTCTGAACGGAGCGCGGTAGGAGGCACCTGCTGGCGAGTCGAAGGGCGCCTGCCGTGGACAGAGGGAGGCGCGGCCGGAGGAGGCGCAAGAGGAGGACAGCTGCTCGGAAGTCGGGATCCAGCTGGGACGCTTTCTGGAGATGCTTCACGGCGGAATCAGCTTCTCATCCTCCTGCGATCTATAGCGGCCAGTTCGGGCGTGAGCCCGACTCAACACGTCAGCAGCAAACTGAAAAAGGCAGAATTGCACTTTTTTTATAATCACGCAATACACGTGAGACAAGAGGCACATTTACAATAAAAAAAAAATAAATTATTCAGTTGAGAAATGGTCTTACTGTGCTAAATAATGCTAAAATAATATAGGAATATAGAAATGTTTTGACAGAAGCACAAAACTCTACATAACACAAAGATAGCCCTTTAGTAGAAGGTTTATAGAGAAGTTTTATATATATATATATATATATATATATATATATATATATATATATATATATATATATATATATATATTTTTTAATATATATATTTTTATCATTATTTTTTTTTTTAAAATACATTTATACATATATATATATATATATATATATATATATATATATATATATATATATTTTTTTTTTTTTTTTTTTATTTATTTATTTTACATTATTTTGCAAATCAAGTTAGCTGAACTAGCTGAAATAAAATGTTTAGATTGACTTAAACATTTATTTTAATTCAAGAATGATCTAATGCAGTGGTTTCCCAACCTGTGTGCATGGCACTAAGGGTGCCGTGAGATCTTTTGAGGTGCCCATAAAATTTCAAATTTAATTTTTTTATTAAAGGCAGAATCAGTGTAAACAGTATTCTCATATCATCTAGGACTAGGTATAAGGTGTTGTTGCATGCAAACTCTCGAAATGAAACAAAATAAATAAATAATAATAAAAAAGCTACAGAATTTTAAATATCTATTTCCTTATAAAGAAGTGCGGGAACTTTTGAAAGGCTTTCCAAGGGTGCCTCAAACAAGAAAAGGTTAGGAACCACTGATCTAATGGTTTTTAGTTAACAATGATAACCCGGACACAGCCATCGCATGACTCAGAAGATGTAGAGTACAGCATATGGGACTAATTTTAGGATATTTTGAGATGATTTTGTCTTGTTTAGAGCCTCTGGTCACTGTCCGCTTTCATCGTGGCGTGAAGATGTTCTCACGTCTCGGCGCACGAAATAAACATGCATTTCCTTTCTCTTCTCATTCGTCTAATGACCCTGCCGTCCGCAGCAGCAGCGGGCGCTGTGTTTCAGACCTGTGTGTGCGCTCAGCGCTCCGGCGAGGGCTCAGCAGGGCTTTCGGACTCTCTTCGAAGGTTGTGTTGGAGAAGAGGCAGACGCGCGTTCCACAGACACACACACCGCCTGAGTAGGCGCGAGAGTCCGCTTCCTCCAGAGCCGTCTGCAGCAGCGCTTCCAGTCGAGAGATTACACTCAACCGCAGCTGAAAGAACAAGACAGGCTTCATGATATCTTAATAGACATGCATATGAAGCAGATCTGATCTGGCGTCAGCATGTTTGTCACTTAAATGCTTTAGGTTTATCAGCGAACTTCTAATTAGAAATTTATGAAAACTTTTACTATCGCTAAGATAATATTATAGTTTTTTTGCTGATATATTTTCCTTTTTCTTTTCAATTTTTATTTAAACATTTTGTCATTTTTATTAATGTCTGCACAGTTATAGTTATTTTAGTAAATCAAGTTAAAATAAAATAACATAAATAAAATTAAATGTTGCCTTGTCAGCTAGCTGAAATAAATTGAAATACATTTTAAGGAAATTTTATTTATTTTATTTCAAGTACTAAAAATGCTTTGTTTTGAGTTAAGAACTGCTAAAATAGCCATTTCAATTTAGCGATTTAATTTGAGAAATAGTGCTTGAATACACCGTGTCTTTGGTATTAGAAAAAGAGAAGAATATAATACAAATGTTGCCATGTCAACTAAGTACTTAAATTATTTCAATATGATTCTAAAAAGCCA
>NC_056711.1:21724475-21749475 GCF_018831695.1 Puntigrus tetrazona | reverse complement strand
CTTGCATGATACTCACCCACACTTTGTGCATAAAGAGTAATTGAATGTCAAAGCGAAGCCACCTACAGCATCAGCTCAGCCCTCCACCGCGAGATCGGGATCCTGAACCTCCTCCAGAGCCTTGAGCACCTGCGTGAGAGAAGAAACCAGGAACCGTCTCTTCCCGGGCCTCAGGAGCCGCGGACGGACGGAGATACAACAGCGAGGCGTTGAACACCACGAAATGATATCTAATGAAGAAGGAACGAGGCGAAAAAGAGGCGGGGAGTAAAAATAGTGGGATTAATTATTCAAGCGATCACTGTTGGGAAGATCAGAATCCGATTTCTCACTACATCTCAATTTATCCTGCGGCGACCTTAGATCTCAAAGCGCGTGAATGAGTAATGAGTGCATGGGCCTTTCAAAGAGCCACGGGAGGCCTCAATGTCCATGAGATATAAAGCAATTACGCTTGGGATGGCGAGAGCATAACAAAAGACTGTGAAGACTCTATTCGGTCGCTAATTTATCCACCAGAGATCTGCGTGTTTGGCAGCGAGTATCGAGCCTGAGCCTCTACAGAAGGCGTGATTACACATCCATCATACAACAATTACAAGTTTACAGTAGATATAACGTCATCCAGCGAGGCGGCGCGCGGCGTCCTCGGCGGCTCCTTGCTTTGCTGGTGTTAATATTTTAAAGTTAACTCTAGGAGGTTGCTCGGTGTTTATGATTGATGATCTGGTGCGCTGATCCGATGTTTAGAGCCTGGAACAAACTCATTTCCATCTCCGGAGGCTGTTTATGTTTTTAAAGGAAACATTACAAAGCATGATGTTAAGAAAGATTAGATTCCACACGCACACACGCACACACACTTTTACACACACACACACACACACACACTCACACACACACACACACACACACACACACACACTCACACACACACACACACACACACACACACACACACACACACACACACCACACACACACACACACACACTTTACACACACACACACACACACACACACTCACACACACACTCACACACTCACACTCACTCACACACACACACACACACACACACACACACACACACACACACACACACACACACACACACACACACTCACACACACACACACACACACACACACACACACACACACACACACACACACACACACACACACACACACTCACACACACACACACACACACACACACACACACACACACACACACACACACTCACACACACACACACACACACACACACACACACACACACACACACACACACACACACACACACACACACACACACACACACACTCACACACACACACATATATATATATATACACATAAAAGTGATTTGCGTTTAAAAAGTCACTTTTTGCTTATCAAGGCTGTATTTATTTGATCAAAATATAGCAAAAAACTGTTTTCTATCTGTAATTTATTTCTGTGATCAGATTTGAATTTTCTTCAGTGTCACACGATTCTTCAGAAATCATTCTAATATGCTTTTTTAATGAACAGCTCTGATTATCATCAACGTTAAGCGACTATTAAGCGCTGCTTTTGTAGAAACTGTAACGGCTGGCGCCTTGGAGGAGAAAAAACCCATCAATTTAATGCATCTTTGATGAATAAATAAGAATTTGCGCAAAAAATGTCACGAAATCCTAATTCGTATCATTTTTGAACTGTCTATTCATCAAAGTATCCTGGAAAAATAAAAAATAAAATTAATTTTCCGTAAAAAAAAAAAAAAAAGATCTTGAGTTCTCAGTGGCTCATCCTGAGAATTTTTAGCCTCCTACTTCTCAAAGTCTGGTTGACTTATGCGTCTGTCTCCTCTAGAGTTTCAGATATGTGCATAAAAAAGCTTTCCTCACGAAGGCTGAGAACTTCAGTTAATGCTCACTGAGTCTCTAAACCATGATTTCTGAGCACCAGGGCGCTGCTTTTCTCGATAGGCGCCGCTTCAGATTGCTTTAATCAGGACAGGCTATGAGAGAAGAAAGCGCTTTCTATCATCTCTCCCGTGTTTGGAGGCTTTACTCTACCTGGACTTGTCTCTGGCAATCTCAATCGCCTTCAGATAGTACATCACGGCCTTATCCAAGTCCTCCTGGAAACAGAACAACAACAAAAACAGGGGAAAATGAAAGATCACGATGGAGAGATTTATCTTTGTGGAGCAGAAAGCAGAGACATATGCGACCAACGGAAGAAAACACTGAGACTTAAACATGATCTGCATTAATAATACACCTAAGGCATCAAAGCTTCATGAGGATTTTTAAAAGTATTATTTAAAGTACCATACACCAAAGCAAAAACTCTGACAGGCAAAAGCAGTAGCATAAGCGATATGACTGAACTACAAAAATATAAGATTATTCATTTACAGTTGTATTTATACAAACGTCCTATTTAACATTTTTGCAAACTATCGTGTTTAGCTATACAAGCGCTGAAGTTTTTGAGCGTACAGTTCATGCATCAAGTTCATAAGTTATCGTCAACAGTTAATTCCTGTGAGAGAATCAATGGGCCTTTGCTTCACAAGCCAGCTGTTGAAATGAGCGGTTGCTTACCGTCTCATTATAGAGATGCTGTTATACGTTCTCAAGCTGACATGTTGGGGTTCAGAGGTCAAAGACGGGCGCTCTGTAATGAGCTCAGCAGACTGTGTGGACTCACCGCTGTGTTAATGAGCTGAGCCCGGCACAGATACGCTCGACACAGGAACTGATTGGCTGGAGGTTTCCCTTCCAAGTACATCATTATACAGTCCTCGGCGACTTCCCAGCAGCCCAGCTATCAACACAACAACAGACGAGGAGGGTTTTGGCGGGTTTATTACAGTCACTACGATAAAAACTGTGCAATAAGAAATAGCTCATTACAGGCATCGTTTCTAATGTTTTATTTCGTTTAACTGCGCACTAAAACAAGTCAAAGCAGTGAAAACTACATGTGCATAGACTACAAAAAATACTTTAAATATACGATTTATGCACGTACAAAAGATACACAATTTTAATATAAACAATAAACAGTTTAACTAAAATGAATGTGAAAATTCCTACTATTTCAAAAAACTAAAATCTTAACTGAATGATCAAGACCAGAAAACTTTAAATGCATTTCATAACGTGCACAAAAAACATTTTAATGCGCTATGTTTTTAATGCATTATTGAGAAGTTAAGTCAACAATGCGCATCCTTTTATTTATGATTTCTTAACATCTTCATGCCTTATAGTTGCATTCGGCAGATTAGAGTTTTGACAACATAAATAATTCAGCCGCTGAGATTTGCTGTATATCACAGCATCCATCTCTTTATGCAGATGTCGATGCGAGCGTGGGTGGCGCCTACCTTTGTATAACACTGACATAACTATATTTCGCTCCGATATGAACAATCACAATGTAAACTCGATAGGAAATCAATTGCGAAGCGCAGAAGTTTCGGCTAGGGCAGTCCTTCGCTGGTTTCTGGAACACAAGCATCTATGACATCTGCCATCAGCAGCGTCTCAGCTAATGAAATCCTTAAGCCTCAAGCGTATCTCCCGTTGGCGATAAATAATTTGCCACATCAGGAAGCACATAATGGCCCTCGGAACTTTTAAAGTGCTCGGGTGCAAAAGTGAGAGATTCAGCACAAGCTCCAGCGTTCAGCTTACTTCAGGCAGCGCCGTATATATTATACACTCCTTCACTTCTGAGAGGAATGAATTCACAATGCTCATAACCAGCGCTGTCTCTGTGTGAGAGTTATACTGCTCGCTTATCTGTTTAGGATTTCTCACTTCACAAGTCATTGAGCAAAAAGCCTGCTCAGCTGCTCGGCTCTATTTGTCAGCTTTTCTCTTTCTCAGTAAGGGGCGCCTCGAATGATTGCTTTTATGTCGGTCGAATGTGACATTTGAATCGTGTCAGCATGTGAGGATGATTTATACACATATTTAAGGTGATGTGACAACAAAACTGCTCTCTCTTCTGCTCCAGCGGATGACCAAGCACTGTGAAAACACATCCACATCAGCTCTGCGTTTATAACTTCACGAGGCGGAGAGACCTCCTCGATTGCCCACAGAGGCATTTATTTTAAAAGCGAACTTAGAAATGATTTTAAAAGTGAAATACAGCGTCGGAAGGTTGTTTAATAGGACTGTGCTTGAAATTGGATCACTGTTTGCCGAATAATGCTATTTTCACCTAACTGTTCTTAATGCAAAAAAATCCAATTAAGAAAAATACAGCTACTTTCATCTAATGAACTCAACAGCATGCAGAGTTAATATAAAGAAAAAAATGCTATTTTTAGTTAATTCACTCACTGCAAATAGCATATCATTACGGCTGTGCTAAAATTGTCATCCATTTTATGCAAATAGCGTCTAATCGCACTCTGTGTAAAACTTCATGCACTTCATGCATTAATGCAAATAACATCCAATCACTTTTGCTTTTCGGTCCAAAGAAAATACTGCCATTTTCACTTAATAAGCAATGCATATAGCATCTAATTACTATTTGCAGTTAGTGTAAAAACACACACGCTAGTTTCATAATGCATTTAATGCAAATAGCATCTAGTTACTCTTTGGTATTTTGACTAAAGCATCTAATTACTGCATTTAGCCGAAACATTAAAACATTTTTACAAAATAACAGTATTGCTGTATTAAGAAATTAACCTCGGGAATAAGAAAAAACTGCATGCAAAACATCTGGGCATGAGAGAATATTTCAATTTCTTTATGCAAAACATAAATAAAATTAAATGCATTAAGTGTGTTTTTACACTAACTGCAAATAGTAATTAGATGCTATCTGCATTAAGATTATTGAGTGAAAATGGCAGTGTTTTCTGAGTATATCAGTGCAAAAGTGATTGGATGTCATCTAGCGAAACATTAAAACATTTTTACAAATGAACCAAAAAACGACCTCGAGAATAAGAAAAAAATTACATGCAAAACATCTGGGCGTCACGGAATATTTCAATTTCTTCATGCAAAACATAACTAAAATTAAATGCATTAAGTGAAACTAGCGAGTGTTTTTATACTAACTGCAAATAGCAATTAGATGCATCTACATTAAGTTTATTGAGTGAAAATGGCAAAACATTAAAACATTTTTACAAAATAACCAAAAAAAATTGCATGCAAAACATCTGGACGCACGCAGAATATTTCAATTTCTTCATGCAAAACATAACACCGTCTTTTCTGGTTTGAAATATAGACACGTTTCTGCGAGATTCCCGCTCTATAAATTGACAGCACATTTTGAGATAAGCCGCGGTTACAGTAATCCCGCGGCACACAGAGGGCCGTGGAGGCGTGACAGCGCAGGCAGAGAGCCGCGGCTGTTATCTAACATCCAGCCTGAGAGACTCTCACCGAGGGTCAGCGTTTCTCAGGTGTGTGTTCAGGCAAGCAGCGGGGAAGAGGGCTTATCCCTTTCTTGAAATAAACCCTCGCGCGTGTACAGCTAGAGCTTCGGGTTCTCGCACGCGAAGCATCCTCAGGCCATCCCAGACGCACATGACTTTGCTTCGGATTTTAGAGGATGCACTGCGGTGAACAGGTGCCGTCAGAACGAGCGCGATAAAACAGCATCCGTTAGCGGCGAGACGAAACTACCCAGAGCTGCATGCATCGATGCAATTAGCAGGACGTGCGAGGAGGTGTGTGGTTGGTGTGTGGCACCTGTAGAGACTGTTCTGCACACAGCACGAGGAGCTCAGACGGAGATGAAGCTCGCATCAGCTCGAACGCTTTCCTCAGGTACACAGCATCTGACAGAGAGGAGAAAAACACATTACAAGCTACAGCTTTTAATACAGGCCCGTGTTTAAACCTTACAAAAGCAGCATTCTGAAAGACGTAGTTCACCATTGCAGTTGTTATATAATAATTATACGTTGTCCTTGTGACAGCTAGCCCCTTACTGAGGCCTTTTCACTCGATAAGATCGTAAAGTGACCGCATTTAATGAAGTACGGGCTAATAAACACGTCGGTCACCTCTTTTCTCTGAGCTTTTGATAAATACTGTCGGATGCGAAGATCCATTTCACGACGCTTTCGAAGAGCAGCTCTTAAAGTTAACGATAAAAGAAAACATAGATGCGTGTGTGTTTGCTTTTTGTTTATGTTAAAAGCGTTGCTCCGAGTAACTCAAAGGACAGTTTGGACGCGTCTCTTAGCAACGGGACGCTGAACGGAAAGCGCGCGGGGTCAAACGCGTCTCCCGCAGCCAGTCGAGATTTGCGAAATGATAAATATTATGCGTTGATATTGATATCACTGATAACATTTATACATGCACACTAAAAATACAGACATAAATTCTAAATAAATGCGTATTTAAAATAGATCAAAATGTGGAACATGTTTTTAAATAGCAAAATAAATAAAATTCTGCATCATCCATCTCTAGAAAAAAATCTTAATTTCAATGTTTATACATATGATTTGTGATTTAAACGTTATAAATATCAATATCTAATATGACCATTTTAAGGCATTGTTTTAACTAAATACAATATATGGACATATTAAGACTAGCCTATTAAATATATATATTTTTGGTTTGTTTTTAGCATCTTTTTTTTTTATGTAAAAGCATTTTTAAAACTACTTTTTCTCAGTTTATCATGCATCCTGGGGTGAAAAAAAGTTAATCACAGATCTTAATCTCAAATTTCCCTTGATGTTTGGCATCTTATTAACCCGAAGCCTAATGAGATGCAAATATTATAGACAAGGTTTGTCCCATGAAATACAGCTTCAAAGTCTTAGATTAACTGTTAGATTTACAGTAGTGCATCTGAGGTGAATGTATCACGGCGCTGAAAGTTAGAACAGAGCTCGAGCGTCGCTCTTGATTTATTAGTTTTTAAATTTTGCAATTTTCTAACAGCAATCTGAATTGATTCAATTCGGCGATCTCTTTTGTTCTCAGCTGGTTGTACATCGGTTTGCGGTTGCATCTAATGGAGCTCTTGGGGATGAAGTCTCGGCGTGAAGCGTGTTTTGTTAATTCAGTAATTTCAGTGTTTGACAGGCCTCTGTTCAGCGGCTGAGAAATCAGCATCACTCCTGGAGAACAGACTCAGAAGCGCTCTCTCATGTCAAACACTGGCGGACAGAGACACAAGCAGTCAAACCACTTCTGCTTGTTATTGTGCATTAGAGAATATTTCAGGGATTCAGATAATTTATAGAACAGAATAAAAACAGTCTGAGCTACAGTATTGAACATTATTTCTACTTGAACTTACCTCTGCTGCCAGAGGTATACTTTTACTGTGAATGCGCGCGGCTTAAAGTGAAGGTTGAGATTATCACAAGTATTTAAACATTTAATTTTTTTGCCCTGGTAGAAACAACATAAGTCCACATACTACAGCGACTGTCTAGACTGTCCCGCCAGCGTAATAAGCGAGATGGAAGACTTGTAGAAGAAAAACGACTTTTACCAGCTCCTTCTTTAGAAATATTATGTGATTAAACTATTTTTGTTCATAAAAGCAACGCTAAAAGTTAGAGTTAATAAATGCGATGTGAGTTACAGTGAAGACAACACATTGGTTTTAGAATACTTCTAATATTTTTTTTTTGATGTAGACAGTGTTAATTTCTGCAAAAAAGCATAACCTACCAGCAATATAAAGGATGCATTTTTAATTTATTAGAATGAATACATTATTTATAGGCTTAAAAACCAGATGCAAACAATCAGAATTCTGTACCTGGTGGGGAGTGCACAGTGTAAGCGTGCAACATATGTCATTATATATATTGTAAGTTACTGTGGTACAGTTATGGAGGCCTTTCATAATACAGCGGTCAACTGCTGCTCTGCCTATAGTTAGACATGGCCATACAGTATAGTATGCAGAGTTTAATAAACTTCAGAAAATTGAAACTCCGTAAAATTCAGTGTAGTAATAGGATACATTTCATATCATGACTCTTCATGGTGACACAAACTGGTAACATTACTGGTTTCCCCCCTTAAGTTTACAGCAAAAGGCAGTAATGATTGAGTAAGTGGAGGAAAAACATTATTGATTCTTCCAACAGGCTTTGACCATATCCTGAGGAGAAGGTTGGAGACATTAAGTCTCAGCCTCCCTGGGAAAACCTATGCCAGGGTACTGGAGAGAAGAATTCGTCTGATAGTTGAACCCCAGGCTTTTGTCCTTGTTGTGGAACACTGGACCAGCTCTATACCCTCTGCAGGGTACTGGAGGTTCATGGAAGTTTGCCACGTGTCCACATGTGCCTTGTTGACTGAGAGAAGGCATTCAACCGTGTCCCTTGTGGTGTCCTGTGGAGGGTGCTCAGGGAGTATGGGGGTCGGGGCCCTTTGCTAAGGGCTGTAAGGTCCCTGTATGATCAGAGCAGTAGCTTGGTTTGGAGTAAGTCAGACTTGTTCCCAGTGCATGTTGGACTCCTGCAGGGCAGCCCTTTGTCACTGGTCCTGTTCATTTACTGGAGGGTCGGTTTGGTGACCACAGGATCTCTTCTCTGCTTTTTGCGGATTATGTTGCCCTGTTGGCTGCATCAAGCCCAGGACCTACAGCGTGCACTGGGCGGTTTGCAGCCAAGTGTGTAAGCAGCTGGAATCAGAATCAGGCGTCCAAGTTCTCATGGCCCTGGTTCTCATTCGAGCAGGGTGGCTAACTCCCTTTTCAAGTTTGTGGAGAGCTCCTGCCTCAGGTGGGGTCTTGTTCATGAGTCAGGATGGAATGAGAGATTGACAGACAAATCAGTGCAGCTTCTGCAGTCGTGGTGAAGAAGGAGCTGAGCTGCAAGATTTACTGGTCAATCTACTGCCTACTCTCAGCTATGGTCATGAGCTTTGGGTCATGTCCGAAAGGGGTGAGATCCCAGATGCAAGCGGCCAAAATGAGTTTCCTGCATCTCGGTGTTCCCCCTAAAGATTTGGAGAAAGTGTCTGAAGAGAGGGAAGTCTGGGCGTCCTACGCCAGACTGCTTTCCCATGACCCAGCCCCAAATAAAGCGGACGAAAATAGATGGATGGATACCCATAAACATTACAGTAAAAAAGTTCTTAAAAGCATTTAGGAAATGCCATAAAGTAATTTTTAATTCCTGAATTTAATGAATCCCTAAAGTTTTTGTTGTCCACCACTGTGGTCTCTGTGGAATGTGTGACTATGATGTCTTATATTCATCATCAGCTGATCCTGTGTGAAACTGGACTGACTGGCTAAATACTGAGTCCTACAAAAAACACACAGACAATCACATGAGTCTGAGACAATATTGCTGTCACATCACATCAGCAGATCCAGCTCAGAAAAACATTTTTCATAGTCATATCACAGCCAGAGATATGAATGAACAACTGATTATAGATTTATAACACTATCATGATCAACAAATACTATGACTTTGAGACTCTGTAACAAATTAAAATGATTATTCATAAATTAGTCACATCACAGAATTAAACAGTTAAAAGTACAGTGACTAAAGTGATGCTTTAATTATTACTTCATATTTTGCAAATCACACACACACACACAGGAGGTCTGTTAGTAAATTTAGAAATATTAAATAAACACTCACAACAGTATAATATCTCCAGTTTATAATGTGGATCCATTCTCAGATTAGAGAGTAACTTTCTACTAGATTTTTCTAGTTTATTCAGTGAAAGATTTAGTTCTCTCAGGTGTGAGGGTTTGATCTCAGAGCTGAAACCAGAGCAGCACAACCTTCATCTGTGGCGCGCAATCCCTCAACCTGTAGAGAACCATCACACAGTGTGAATTGTAGTTTGTCATTGACAAGTATTTCCACAAACTGCTGCGGACAGAATGACATTTATACATGTTGTTGCTCAATGGTGCCGTTTGAAACTGTCATACATATAGGACGGAATAGACACCGAGCTCACTGGAGAAACAGCCACTAATAAACACCAACAGGAGAAATTTATGTTTTAGGAGCCATATGCTCCCCATCATATTTGTTCTCATCTGGTAACTCTTAAAACTAATTAGAAATGTATACATATTTGAGCTCAATAGACATACACATACACACAAATTAGTTGTGCATTCTGCTTTAAAAGTGTGCTCATATATATATATATATATATATATATATATATATATATATATATATATATATATATATATATATATATATATATATATATATATATATATATATATATATATACATATATACATACATATATATATATATATATAGTTTTTTAAACCATTAATTGACTTCAATACATGGATGGGATTTGTAATAGCCTGCTCATAATTCACTGGCATTTATATGTGGTTATAAACATGCTTCATGTGGCTTCATATGATCTTACCACAGTTTCTCCAGTTTACAGTGAGGATTCTGTAGCATATTATAAAGCAGCTTCACTGAATCTTCTAGTTTATTCACAGACAGATCCAGTTCTTTTTAGGTGTGAGGGTTTGATCCCAGAGCTGAAGCCAGAGACGCACAACCGTCTTGTGGGATACCACAATAACTCAACCTGTAGAGAACAATCACACAGTGTGAATTGTAGTTGAAGTGTGTGTAACTTGTAATTTATTCTAGTTTCAGAGCAAAGAGGATAAAATGACTAGCATTGCCACAAACTACTGCTGATAGAATGAGATTTATGCATGGTGATGCTCAATGGTGCTGTATGAATCCGTCCTGTGCTTCAGGACCGAACAGACACACAGAGCTGAATGGGAGATAGTTTCATAGTGATACAAGGACAGAAACAGTTGCTTGCTCCTCTAAGAAACACCTACAGGAGGATATTTCTTAAATAATGGTTTTCTCAGGATAGGCAAGGAGGAGATCTTTCCTGAAGGATCACCGTTTTGCAGAGTTTAGCTCAACCTGATCAAACTCTCCTGCATGTAACTTTCTAGCAATCCTGGAACAAGGCTAGATTAACACATAGGTATACAGGGCACTAGAACAGAGGTTACCCAGCCGAAATACCATTCTCTCCACAACACGATTTCAGTTTATGAGGGCCTCAATTCGTCTGCGTTATGCATTAGAACCCTGTGCTTCAGATGCATTTAATTATGTCTGAAGCAAAACTGTGGAACTGTGTGAGTATATCACTGATATAAGAGAAACATGACACTGCTGATAGAGGCAGCAAATACAGAAAGTAAAAATAATACTTGTTTTACAGGTCTAGAGTGGTTTCTTTTATTAGTGATAATGATGAACACTCACTGATCACTATAGTATTAAGTTAAACACATTCAGGCTCTTGTCTGTTCAACTCTAAACCTCTGAGATATTCATGCTGCAGCAAGTCAGAGAAGCTGGAATTACTATTTTACATGTTATCTGATAGTTCATTATTGATCAAAGTTTCATAAAGCGTGATGTAATGAAATTAATGAAATTAGTCAATTTTATGCTTTTAAATGTTGGAATTATAATTAAAAGGATATTTTACTGAGGTCTCGGACTATCAGAGATCTTACCTCAGTTTCTCAGTTTACAGTGAGGATTCTGTAGTACATCAGAAAGCAGCTTCACTGAATCTTCTAATTTATTCCATGACAGACCCAGTTCTCTCAGGTGTGAGGGTTTGATCTCAGAACTGAAGCCAGAGCAGAACAACCTTCTTCTGTGATACCACAATCACTCAACCTGTAGAGAGCAATAAAATGTTTTTTTTCAAATGCATGCTGACCACAATTATTGGACCCTCTAAAAAAAAAAAAATGTATGAGTAAAATGTATAAAAATGTCTGTAAATAAGTTTCCATATATATTTTTATATTAGCACAGCAGGTGATTAGGTGCATGAAATTGTTCAGGCACGACTCGTTCCCTAAGATTATAAATAAGGGCCACACACAGGCCAAATTGCCTTAAGCGTCCGTCCATCACAAGAGCAAAACCAAAGTATACTGTTCTGGTGTGCAGAATATTATTGAGCTTCACAATAAAAATCGGCTGTAAGAAGATAGCATTGAAACATATTGAAAAAGCGCTATTCCACCTGTCACGAGTGTAGTTAGCAGGAGAGCACTGCGGCGAGCATAAAGGTAAAATTAATTATTCTACTCCGAGATGAAATAAACAATATCATTACAGGCAGGCAGGACAAAACAACACGCACATTAAAGACGAGATTGGACAAGTCAACAGAGGGCCCTTACCTCTGGGTGATCTACATTCACTCCCTCTGCAACAACTTCCTGTTCCTGGACTATAAATTCAGAAGCAGGTCACATTCTGTCACAAATGAGGGTCTGAGGCGTATGGATCCACTTGCAGGCTTTTATTAAATGAAGGCATGATAAAAGCAGGCAGTCGTCAAACAGGGCAAACAGGAGTATCGGAGACAAGGCAAAAACAAAATCCAAAAACAGTGCGAAGGTCAGGTCAGGCAGCAAACAATCAGAATATCGGAAGACAGGCAGGGTCAAAACCAAGAGAACTAGAAACAACAATCCAACAGCAATCTAAGAAACAACAGGCGAACCTGCAGGTGGTGACCTGCTTCTGAATTTATAGTCCAGGAACAGGAAGTTGTTGCAGAGGGAGTGAATGCAGATCACCCAGAGGTAAGGGCTCCCTCTGCTGGCTTGGTGACACGGACAAACAGAACTGAAACCACAGGACTTAAATACACCAGGTAAATCATTAAATTAACTACACACGGCTGAAGACAATAAAGACAATTAACTAAAGTGGGTTATCACAGACACATGGCACCACGACAAAAACAATAACAGTCCAAAGATGTGACACCACCATCAGAGCAATAATTAAGAGGTTTCAATCAACTAAATATGAAGATCAAAACAATCCCAAACGAGCCACTCCCTCTTATTTTCCTCATTCATTATTTGTTTTGTCTCTGAAATACATCACAATATGGAAGTCAAATTGTTGGTAAAATTGTTGCATTGTGTCTTCTTTTGGATTTTTAACTTGATTGTAGTCATGGACTTGCTTCTGTAACATATACAGATATTGTCTACATATAAACTACAGTGAACATCAGAACCAATGACTATTGAGTGCTTTTTATTTTAATACTAAAACACTGCATATTTACTTAAAAGGTGCTTCATGTATGAGTTTAAATATGATTTTACCACAGTTTCTCCAGTTTACAGTGAGGATTTTTGTAGTACATCAAAGAGCAGCTTCACTGAATCTCTAGTTTATTCCCAGACAGATCCAGTTCTCTCAGGTGTGAGGGGTTTGATCTTAGAGCTGAAGCCAAAGCAGAACAACCTTCATCTGTGATACCACAAATAATCAACCTGTAGAGAACAATCGCACAAGTTTCAGTCAAATGTACATTAACACACAAATCAATGTTTGATGGATCATTGCACTGAAGTCTAAAATGTGACCAAACACAAAACAGGATCATAAAACATCAAAGTGTCATTCAAGCAAGATAAATGTTCATTATTTGTATATCTAAATTTTTTTATGCAAAATATGCCTCAACTGATGATACTATTCACTAGCATCTGTTAAACCATGGTTATAAATATGTGAGAGTAATATATGATTTTACCTCAGCGTCTCAAGTTTACAGTGAGGATTCTGTAGTACGTTAGAGAGCAGCTTCACTGAATCTCTAGTTTATTCCCAGACAGACTTAGTTTTCTAAGGTGTGAGGGGTTTGAGCTCAGAGCTGAAGCCAGAGCAGCACAACCTTCATCTGTGATACCACAATTACTCAACCTGTAGAGATGAAATTCATTAAATGTGAAACACTATCAAACAGCTATCACAAAAGTAAACTTGTTGCAATGAAAACAGCCTTATAATTACAACATAAAAAATAATAATAATAATAATTAAAAAATAAATCATACCATGCTTTACATGCATTTATTAATGTCAAATTATTAGTTCACTGAAAGCAACTGTTCACTGTTGCCACTATAATTGCCCAGAAAAGATGCAAGATTTAAAAATATCAATCTTTCACAAAACACAGTCGGATGGAGAATTGGAAGTCTTGTCAGCAAATCTAAAGAACAAATGACAGACAAAGTACCGCGTTTTATTTTTACTCAATTGTGTGCAAAGACAGCACTGATTCCACAGATACCGCACAGCGTTGATTTCTTTCTTGCAAAGTGTGGGCAGTGATTTTTGAATTTCAGAAGAGCTCCTTGATATAAAGAGCCTACATGAAGAGAGAATACAACAGGAAAATATATTTTTTTGTAACATGTGCAAACATGAATCTCTCTTAGGCAAAGCTCTGTGGTAATACAAAGGATAAAGTGCCAGCCATGACCAGAGTGAGTGGAATGGAATGACTTCCACGGTATGCAACGTAGTTCGCGAACGTGGAGATGAGACTATAAAAATGCACTGTATAATACACCAGGAAGAGCTCTGTGGCAAAGACATCCAGATAGATGTTTTGATGACCACTGTGGTGAAAACTATAAACTTGATTTGTTTAAGGCGCTCAACCACAGAGAATTCCAGGCATTTTTATCTTCTATTGATGCAGAATATGGTGATGTAATATATCACTCTAACATTCAGTGGCTGAGTCACACAGCTCTGCTCTGCAGCGGTTCTATTCTAGTCTGAAATTGACCAGTTTTTGAAAGAAAAAAAGTCACTTTATCAACTCAATTACCTGACTGGCTGGCAGACCTTGCTTTTTAGTTTATTTGACCAGTCACCTGAGCACGCACTGAATAAAAGGACCAACTAATATCAGAAATGCGTGCACACTTGAAATCCTTTTCTGTGAAGTTAAGACTTTATGAGATACAAATCAGTGAACACAATGCTGTGCACTTTCCATTTTGTCTGAAATCATCTCAAGTTTCTCAGGGATTTACCCATCTAAACGATTCCTTCCTCCTCACCCTCTTCCGCTGCACACATCGCTGTGGCCGTAACTGTTCATAGAAAGACTAGGCGGGGAAGCAGCCGTGGTGACTCTGGGTCTTTTGATGAAGAACCCAAGCCTCAAACACAAAGTGCCAATGCGAAGTGTCAGCTAACTAACTTTTATTAGAGCATAAGAGACGGTCTGATTATAACTCTTTATATTGTGATGATCTCCAAGCGGACATTTTACTGACTATAGGCAACTTTGCACCTACATATTAACTTACTCTAACCCCAACCCTACCATTCTACTAAAACTCTAATGAAAGCTAGTTGACATGTAATTGCAAAGTTACTTATTGTCAAAGAATGTTCATAAGGGACCATCAAAATAAAGCGATACTGAAGTGCCTTGAAAGTGGGCATGGAGCCATACACAGAGCTTGCCCAAACACTGAAAGCAGCGCTCATGCTGGTTATTGCCTGAAATGTCTCAACCATAACCGTATCCAACCAGAAAAGCATAATAAATCAATTCCACCATATAGCTCTGTCAGAGAATATTTGCTTTTTAGAGAAATTAACACAACACTTAACAGTGCTTAAAAGGGAGAGACCACTGACCGTGCTTTGGATCTCTGAATGTTAGGAGATGCATGATTGAAACTTTTCTCCTTAAGAGACACTGTAATCAGCTCTATGAAAATTCTGCACCCAATTTCATTGACTTTCTCAGAGATGTCAAAGGTGTTTGGGATCCCAGAGTGACCCCTACACTCAACACAATGTGCTTTGATGCAACCTGTGTTGTTAAAAAGCGCTATATAAATAAAAATGATTGATTGATTGATAGACAATGTTGGAGTAAATGACAGAAAGGGAAACTGAATTATTTATGAGACTTCTCTGAATTAGTTTGAATGCCCAAAGAAATCTCTTAGTGTCTCTGTATTAAACACATCAAAATGTTGACCACTAAAAATAATAATCTACAGCACTGAAGATTTATGAGATTTTAACTTAGATTTTCTTAATGTTTTAACAGTGAAGTGATTGTTCACATTGATACTTACTGAACAGATCTAGATTCTTTAATCACAGGCAGCAGCTTCTGAAGAACTTCCATATTTTCAGGAATAGACTTTCCTTTAACAAATTTATTAAAATGAAACTCATTCAGTTGGTCCTCTGATGTCAACAACACAAAAACTACAGCTGACCACTGAGATGAAGAAAGATTGGTTTCCTTTATTCTTCCAGATTTCAGATACTGTTGTATTTCCTCCACTAGTGAACAATCACCTAGTTCATTCAGACAGTGGAACAGATTGATAGATTTCTCTGGAGAGTCAATGGTCCTGATCTTCTTCTTGATGTACTCAACTGTTTTCTCATTGCTGTCAGAGCTGCTTCTTTTCAGAGTCGTCATTCGTTGTAGGAGAATCAGATGAGACTCCACTGACAAACCCAGAAAGAAGCGCAGGAAAAGACCCAGATGTCCATTTTTACTCTGTAGAGCCTCTTCTACAGCTCTCTGATGCAGCTCAGATAATGAAACATGTTTTGATGAATGTTTTTGTTGAAACCAGTCCTTCACTTTACACCACAAACTCTGTATGTTGATAGTCTCAAACACATTTCTGTTGTGGTTTGTCCAGGAGAGGTGCACATATAGAGCTGCTAGATGTTCCTGAATGCTCAGATGAACAAAGCAGAAGACTTTCCCCTGATACAAGCCCAACTCCTCTCTGAAGATCTGGGTGCACAATCCTGAGTACACTGATGCTTCAGTCACATCAATGCCACACTCTCTCAGGTCTTCCTCATAGAAGATCAGGTTTCCTTTCACAAGCTGCAGAAAAGCCACTTTCCCCAGCTTGAGGATCATCTCTTCATCTGTCACCTTCTTCTCATAGTCTTTCTCATGTTTGATGTTGGTCTGAAGGATCAGGAAGTGTGTGTACATTTGAGTGAGAGTCTTGGGAATCTCTCCACTCTCTGCTGGACTCAACATCTTCTCTAGAACAGCGGCTGAGATCCAGCAGAACACTGGGATGTGGCACATGATGTAGAGGCTCCTCGATGACTTCAGATGTGAGATGATCCTGTCTGCCAGGCTCCGATCACTGATTCTTTTCCTGAAGTATTCCTCCTTGCGTTGCTCATTGAAGCCTCGTACCTCTGTCACTCGATGGACGCATTCAGAGGGGACGAGATCAGCTGCTGCTGGTCTGGAGGTGATCCAGACGAGAGAAGAGGGAAGCAGATTCCCCACAATCAGGTTCATCAGCAGCACATTCACTGAGGCTGACTCCAATATATTACACAGTTTCACTTTTCTCTTAAAGTCCAGAGACAGACGGCACTCGTCCAGACCATCAAAGATGAACAACACTTTATATTCACTGGATATTTCCATTTCTTTGGTTTCAGGGAAAAATACATGGAGAAGATCTGAAAGACTGAGTGTTTTGTCCTTCATCAGGTTGATTTCTCTGAAAGGAAGCGGAAATATGAGCTGGACGTCCTGATTCTCCTTCCCTTCAGCCCAATCCAGGATGAACTTCTGCACAGACTGTTTTTCCAATGCCAGCGACTCCCTTTGTCAGCACAGTTCTGATGTCTTTGTCTTGTCCAGGTAGAGGTCTAAAGATGTCACTGCATTTGATGGCTGTGTCTTCTGTTGCTGCTCTCCTGGATTGTGTCTCAATCTGTCTCACCTCGTGCTCATTACTGATCTCTCCTCTCACTCTCTGTAATATAGAGTTCTGTGTAGATCTCAATCAGGAGTGTTGGGTTTCTCTGCGTCGCTGTTCCCTCATACAGATGCTCAAACTTCTTCAGCAGATTTGATCTGAACGTCTTAAGGACGTCATGCCTGGAATATTACAATATCACATTATTATATGAGCTACAAAAGGTAAATATACAAATGAAAATGTCTTTTGTTTCCTGTGTTATGAGACACTGTTCATATCATTATTAAAGATGTATTTGCTCCATATCTGGTCATTGTCATTAGATTTACTGCATTTTCTAGCCTAGCATATTTACTTAATGACCGTTTATTTTTAAAATATGTTACTATAATCATATATTTTAAAAAACAATTTAATACCTGAGGTTATAGTGATACCTTGTGTCATCACTCTTAACTGTAGGGTCCAAAGAAACATCGCTCTTTATAAACACACAGCTGGAATCTGGTTCTGATCTCTTCTGATGAATTGAACTATAACAGAGAGTGTATGAGCAAATATTAAAACATCAAATGGTATCATGGTACACCATTAAATTAGTTAAATTTTGTCTGTTAATGAAATATTATACCTGAGATTTGGTGGATGACCTATAGAGTCATCACTCTTCATAGACACACAACTGGACTCTGGTTCTGATCTCTTCTGATCAACAGAACTATAACAAAGATTCCTTTGAATTACTGTATTAATATTAACTTTTGATTAGAAGGAACCTATGCGTCAAAAACATGGATTACATTTTAAAGTAATTAAATGTTTTACATTTTTCATAATCTACCTATCAATGTTTGTAATTCATGTCAAAAATGTATATAGCTTGTGTATGTTTTTGTTATTGTACTTCATACATCATGGTTTTATGGCTGATGTGTGCAATTCAGTGATGATTGAGAAATGTGTGCATATGGTTCAGCCGGTACATGTCCATCTTGAATTATAACTAACAATCTAAAATTAATTCTCACATTTACCTTCATGAAACACTTAACAATACCGGACCTGATAAAAAGACAACTATCAGAACTATCAATCAGAAGTCAATTCCATACAAGAGGTTCATCATAATTTATAGACCTCAAAAATTTGATATAGTAGGCTCATGTATTCGTTCCACTGCAACAATGCCAAACAAGCTTTCTGTTTTCAATCAATTATTTGTATTTTAATAAGATAAAAATTAGTAATAAATTAATTGCCTGATGTCTCTTCATGGTCTTGCCATTTTTAGGGTTAATATAGTTGGCTATGTATGTGAAGTACCTGCATCTTGGAGAGAACTCTTGATCCCGGGGTCTTTGTGAGCAATTCATGATGAAGAGCGAGATCCCCAACACTGACTCTGTGTGGAAATGACTAACTAATTATTCACTGAATGATCCTGAGAGTCAAGAATCCGCATTTACTTAAATACTTGTGTCTTTCGTGAACACTAATATTGAAATGCACCAGAAACAGCAACGAAGCGATTTCCTTACAAATAAAGATATGAAACACTAAAGACACGCCTCATTCAGCAGAAAAGCAGAACTCACAGAAAAAAAGTTATGGAAATGAAACTCAGGCTTTGCCCAAAATACCCACACTTGCATTCTGTGCACTTGAAGTGTGGGTATTGTGTAATGTACATATTGCATATTTTACAATATGTACATTACACTGCACAACAGTCGCCTACATAAAGTATGTTAAATGTAACAATGTTGAGCCTATTCTGAAGTCAAATGAAACATACAGTACAGTAGTGCGGCAGTAACATTAATGCAAGACCATGATATATTTTTAATTTATGCAGATTATCATAGGCCTACTGCAAGTGACTATTATAGACAAAACTTTTGATTAAAGGTAAGCAAGTTTTTCCTTAATGCATTATTAGTAGTTACTGAAACTAAGTACAGAGAACAATTTATCTTTATTTTCAAATTATAACATGCTTTGCAAAAATAAACAATTCTCAGGATTTCTTGTCGTTTATTTGCATGCATCAACTACTAAAATAATAAACTACTAAATAAATTATAAATAAAATACTGCACAAATATTACTTTGGTTAATTTACAAATAACAAATTATTTTGGGAACTGAAAAATGGAAAGAATAAAATTGGTCTGTATGTAATTTTAGTTTTTATGTTAATAAAAAACTAAATTAATGTACAGATCAACTTCATTATATTTTTAAGCTTGCCAGCAGCCCCATTTTCTCCAGAACTGTCCTAAAATAAAAGGTAACCACTATGATTATAAAAATTATTACTACAGGGCTGCGATCCGTCATGAACCGTGCCTCTGTGGCTCTCTGACAGCCACCAAAGGAACCCTTTCCTGAGTACAAAACATTCTGAACTTCGTTTCCCATAAGGCCCTTCACCTAGACTGATTATCTACCAGGGTGTACCTCAATAGACCAGCTATATAAGCTATGCTCTTGTCCTTGCCCCAGCTAATAAGTCTGAGCGTGTATATATCATACTGTTGTCTTCCTGTGTTTACCTTGGGCAGCCTACCTATTGACCCCTTGCCTGGATTTATCGACTCTGATACACACTGCCTGTCTCGACCCTTGCCTGGTACTGTTTATGATTCTGACCCTGTCTCATATATCCCTGACACTGTTGTTGACTTTCTGCCTGTTAGACCATTCTCAAAGAGCTAGCAAATGGATCCAAACGTCTCTGACTCTACGTTATACAATCCTGTTATAAATTATAACACAGCAGGACATACATACAAAATAGGGAGCTGGGGAAGTTAATTAGCATTTTATTTTCTTTATCATTAGGTAATTTATATAATTTAATTGTATGGTTTATTGGTTTATTTTGGCCTTGGGGATGTTTGAAGTCAATGCTGCTTGTATTAAATTTTACTCGTTACCAATTGTAGCGTAGTGGCGCTGTTCCCGGAAAGTCACAGTTTACATCTTACACTAGTTTTTCCCACAATTAAAGACTGCTGTTGGTGGGTGCACGCGTCGTCTGCACGCGTGTGAGTAAGTGCGGCGTGAGGTCGTCCGCTAAACCCCTTTTCTTTAAGAGTCACTGTTGCTTAGGTCAGGTTTATCTCCGTTGAGGTAGTTGAGTGAATAGTTCACGGCCTACCTGGAGTCCAACGCTCAGTCAATGCTTACAGGCCAAGCCGAAACTCCCTCCAGATTACAGCGCTCCAATCCCGTGTAGTCTGTTTAACGAGTCATGAACAGACAGATCCTCGTCCACTGTGCAGCATTAAAAGGACACCATCATCTCCTGCTGAAGACTCCGTTGCAGGACTTGTACTCCCGAAGGTTCATCTTTTGGCCGTCCAGTCTCCGCGAGGAAAGAAGCAGCTTGCAGGTACTTCCGAATCCTAGCCCTCCTCCACCGGGTAGCAAGCGAACAAATCTTTCATAACACGGTAAATTCCGTCTCTTCATTTCAGGTTCAGCACATTCTATGTTCACTTTTTCACTCAATAAACAAAAGGCTCCATTTAGCGGTCAAACTACCATACTATGAATACGCACCCATTTGCTGCATTGCATTGTGGGTCTTGTAGTTTGTGTGTAACTGTTGCTGTCATGACTATCTATTTTAGAACCAGCCGATATCAAAATAATCTGCAGGAGTGGGCCAAATATTATTGCCTGTTGCAGACCACTAGATTAGAGCAAGGTTCAAGCATTCCTTAAATGGCCCCTACCTTCTACCATTTATGACATTATAACAGAAATAGAACCGTCCCATACTGAACTTGATGTCCCAAGCTAATTTCCACTTGCAGTAAGTAGTATAAATAGCAGAAAATGCTATTTGCACTTAGTGTAAAGAGTATATTACTAAATACTGCAGCTATTTGAGTTAGTATAAATAGAATCCATTGCTATTTGGATTTAGTGTAAAATTAGGTGCCAAAATATAAATCGGAAAACAATCAGATATAAAATTATTGGTTGTAAAAAAAAATTAATACAAAATTTGAGTCACATACACTTACCATTCCAAATTAATTAAAATCTAAACTTAACATTCTAATTTTCAGTTAACAGTCAATAATTGGATAACAAGCATTAGGACTTGATCAGGAAAATGAACCGGAATGAACATCACTAAATTTGTTGCCTGTGATGTCTCTGAAGCAGCTCCTTATTCACCATCAGCTGATCTTGAGGAAACTGGACTAACAGATGAAAACTACAATAAAAACACACAGAAAGTCTCATATGAGTCTGGGTCGTTACTGCTGTCATGTCACATGAGCAGATCCAGCTCAGAACAAACACTATATTATTATTACGGATATGAATGAACAACTGATCATAGATTAATAACAGTATATGATCAACAACTACTATCACTTAGCGACTAAAGACTAAAATATTCATATTCATAAATCAGTCACATCACAGAATTAAAATTAATTTTAAAAGTACAGAGACTGAAGAGGAACTGAATTATTATCTCAGATTCTCCAATATAACACACACAGAAGGTCTGTTACTCAATGTATAAACTTCAAATAAACAAGCACTCACAATAGTCTAATGTCTCCAGGTTATAATGTGGATCCTTCTTCAGATCAGAGAGTAACTTCATACTAAAATCTCTTAGTTTATTGCCAGACAGATCCAGTTCTCTCAGGTGTGAGGGGTTTGATCTCAGAGCTGAAACCAGAGCAGCACAACCTTCATCTGTGATACCACAATCCCACAACCTGTAGAGAACAGTGACACCATGTGAATTGTAGTTTCAGTTTGTTATTGAGCAGGAGAGGAGATTTAATGATGAGCACTGCCACAAAACTGCTGCGGATAGAATGAGATTTCTTTATTTTGATGCTCAATGGTGCTGTTTGAAACTGTCACAAGCTTCAGGACTGAACAAAAACACAAAGCTGAATGTGAGATATTATTACATAGTGATGTAAGAATGGAGAAACAGTCACTTGCTTCTCTAATAAGCATCTACAGGAGGGCATTTGCTTCACAGTGTTCCCCATTACATCTAATTTATTATCTCTTGGGATAATAATGTTGTATAATATTGTGTCATGTTTTATCTCATCTGTTAACATAGATAATGTGCTGAACTCAAGAAATTTTCAAGGTTTTAAATGTACAGAAGTAAGACTAATGCCTACACATGCACTGGGATAATGTTAATGATATTTTCTTTGGACTCATTGCCTGTTTATCTGTAGCTTTATTGTCTTGGGTCTTTATATTCCACTTGAATAACTTTTCTCAGGATATAAAACCTGGATAAGACAGGGATGGACCTAAACCTCTTTGATATTCCAGTGAAATTAATCACAGGATTACTATTGTATATATTATCTCAAAGTTCATTATTAATCAAACTATCATAAGCAAAATGATAGTATAAAATTTAGTTTTACTCAATTCTTAGAATTGACATTAAAGGTTTTACTACTTTTGACAATCAGAAAGATCTTACCTCAGTGTCTCCAGTTTACAGTGAGGATCCTGTAGTACATCAGAGAGCAGCTTCACTGAATTTCCAAGATTATTCCTTGACAGATGCAGTTCTCTCAGGTGTGACGGGTTTGATTTCAAAGCTGAAGCCAGAGCAGAACAACCTTCTTCTGTTACGCCACAATCCCACAACCTGTAGAAAACAATAATACACTCTTCAGGTCTAAAATGTCACAACACAAAACATCTAAATTTAATATAAAACAATTACAAACCCTTGTGTTGAATATTGTAAAGGGACTGACAAAACCAGAGATGTGCAGATTCAGGTATAAACCTTTATTTAAAACCATGGTCAAAATAAGTGTCCACAAAAACCAAGACTGTAGAACATAGAATGAAATCATGACATTAACCCCCCCTCAAAAGAGTGGCTTCCTGACACGTCAAGGAAGGGCGGTGGTGTGAAAGCTGAACAGGCCTCCTTGCGGAAACAGTAAGGCAAGGAACCATGGAGGAGTAGAGAATCAGGACGAAGCAGACGGCATTGGAGCATTCCAGGGTGTAGGAGACGAAACAGGAGCCCACCAGGGCCCACCAGGGCAGAGCAGACAGAACAGAGGACCGCCAAGACAGAGAAGATGGGTCCGAGTCCACCAGGGTGGAACAGGAAAGCACCACAGCGGATCAGGCTTATAAAGGAACCCACAGTAGAGATTGGGGCCTTGGAAAAACTGAGATAGAAAAAACAGAGAGAGCACATACAGTCTCAAGGACTGGGTCAGGGAACACAAGTACATTAAGAGTTTCCCTGGTGACAACTGAGCATGCAGACAATTTGTAGTGAAGCCCATTGGCCCGAAACTGGACAGGCAGACAATACACCCACAGGTTCATTAGTTTTGAATGGACATACAGACTTTTAAGAATCAGATTTAACTGGAGAGTTCAAACAAACAGGCAGTTCACAATTGGGTGCATCGACTGACACTGGATTGGCAGACAGTTCCTTTATTGAGGCAGGATAAACAGACTGTTCGTAATCAGGTCCACTGATTGTAACTAGACACACAGTTCAAAATCTGACTTATTGAGGGGAAACTGGAGAGGCAAGTAGTTTACAAAGAGATTCCTGGATTAAGATGGGGTAGACTGACACCTCAAAACAAGTTGTATTAAAATTCAAGAATTGTAGACTTTACAGTGACTGAAGCTGGACACACAGACAATACATACTCAGACCTATTAACAGAAACTGGACAAATGGATGGTTCAAAAACAGACTTAATGACAAAAAGGACCAGCAGATAAATCAAGTTCAGACTCAACAGAAGCTCTGAGACAGCAGACAGAGACAGGCAAATCAGACAAATTAGTTGAGACTGAACAGACAGTTCACAACCAGCCACTGGGGCAGGTTCAGAACAGGTTGAGACTTCAGAGATAGCCTCCTCAGCTTGTTCAGAGCTCTAGTTCGTAGCCGTGTCAGGAAAGAAAATAATTCGCAGAAGTCCCATATTGCCGTAACTGGACAAGTCAAGGATATGCACACAGCCTCCATAGCCATGATAGGACAGGACGAGAGGGACATCCCTTATGGCTGTGGGATAGAAAAGGAGGGAAATTTACTGTCAGTGTCCTTGACTGTGAGACAGCAAACTGAGAGTTTATAATTGAGCACCACTGACACCTTTGGAGGTTCTGTAGCAGAGGCCGCCACCTCTGGAGAGATAGTGAATGCATCCACCTCAAGCAGTTCTGTGGTGTTGTATGCAGCCCAAACACAACATAAAGCAATCCCCATAATTGCAAATGCTTCAGACAGAGGAATTAGTTCAGGACCACAAGATATCACCAACTTGATATCAAAATAGAATACCAAAGACAACTTGTTTCATGTGCTAGAGACAGGACATAATCAAACTCCGGAAGATT
>NC_056711.1:21716975-21719475 GCF_018831695.1 Puntigrus tetrazona | reverse complement strand
TGTTCTTGGGGTTGGATTAGGCCCGGCCAGCGCGGTATCCCAGGTACTTGGCCTCGTAGGCGCCAGGTGACATTTCCTGGGGTTGGCGGTGAGTCCAGCCCGTCGGAGATCCCGCAGCACCGCTCCGAGGCGCTCTAGGTGTTCTTCCCAGGTCTCAGAGTGAACCACCACATCATCCAGATAGGCGGCGGCATAGTGTTGGTGAGGCCGGAGTAGAATGTCCATGAGCCGTTGGAGCGTGGCGGGTGCCCGTGTAGCCCGAAGGAGAGGTCGGTACTGCCAGTGGCCACCGGGGTTGAGAAGGCCGTTTTGGGCTTTGCCCGTCGGTTAGGGGACTTGCCAATAGCCTTTGGTGAGGTCCAGTGTTGAGATGTACCGGGCCCTCCCAGGCGATCTAGCAGTTCGTCCACACGGGGCATCGGGTAGCCATCGAACTCAGAGACCTGGTTGAGCCGCGGAAGTCGTTGCAGAAGCGGAGGCGAGCCGTCAGGCTTGGGGACCAGGGCGATCGGGCTGGACCACGGGCTGGTAGATGGCTCAATTACCCCAACTTCAGCATTTGTTGGATTTCCTCCTCTATAGCCCGCCGACGAGCCTCAGGGATACGGTAGGGCCGCTGTTTTACTATGATGCCGGGAGGAGTTTTGATGTCGTGCTGTAGGATGTGGGTCTGCCCGGCGATGGCGAGAACACATCCGAGAACTGACCGACCAGATGTTTGATGTCTGACTTCTGGGCGGGAGACAGCATGAGCGTTCATGTCGACGACCGGGGCTTCCTGGGTGGTGAGGGCGCTAGGTTCTCCTGGTCCCCACCCATTTCTTCAGCAAATTGACATGGTAGATCTGCTCAGGTCGGCGTCGGTCGGGTTGCCTGACTTTATAGTTTACTGGGCCCAGCCGTTCCAGCACGGTGTACGGTCCCTGCCCGTGGCCAGAAACTTGCAGGCCTGGGTGGGGACCAGAACCATGACCCGGTCGCCGACTTGGAATTTCGCGGCTGGGCGGGGCGGTTGTAGTGGCGTTGCTGAGCTCTCTGGGCCTCCGTCATGTGTTCCCGTACCAGGGCATCACCCGTTCGATCCGGTCCCGCATGGCCTGGGCGTGTTCGGCGGCCGACCTCTGGGTCGCGGCTGCTGCTGCTGTTCCCAGGCCTCCTGGCGACATCCAGCAGGCCTCGGGGCTGACGGCCAAACAGCAGTTCAAATGGTGTGAACCCAGTGGAGGCCTGGGGCACCTCTCGAATCCGAAGAGGGCGTATGGGAAGTAAGTCCCAGTCTCTGCGATCCTCGGCCGTCACCCGCCGAAGCATCCGTTTGAGGTCTGATTGAATCTTTCGACCAGGCCGTCGGTCTGGGGATGGTAGACAGAGGTGCGCAGCTGATGAATCTTCAGCAGCCGGCAGAAGTCGGCCATCTGCGGGACATGAGCAGGGTGCCTTGGTCGGTCAGAATCTCGCTGGGGATGCCGACACGGGTGGAGGAGGAAGAGTTCTTGGCGATGGCCTTGGCGGTAGCCCGCCGGAGAGGATAGCTTCTGGATACGGGTGGCGTAATCGACAATCACCAGAATATGTTCGTGGCCCCGGGCAGACTTTGGCAGCGGCCCTACCAGATCCATCCCGATGCGCTCGAAGGGCACCTCGATGATAGGAAGTGGTATAAGCGGACTGGGGGGAGGAGGCCGGGGCGACGTACGCTGGCATTCAGGGCAAGCCTGGCAAAAGTTTACGTCGTCTCCATCCAGCCCGGCCAGTGGAAGCGGTCCCGGATCCTTTGGGTGGTGTTGGCGACCCCTAAGTGTCCCGCCAATGGATGGGCGTGGGCCAGTTCCAATATTGTGTCCACCTTTGACTTTGGGACCACCAACAGACGCTTTTCCTCCCCCCTTCGCTGGGCAACACAGTAGAGCAAACCGTTCTCCACGATGAAGTGCGGGAGAGGATGGGGGCTGGGCCGGACTTCCTCTCCCTCGAGGAAGCGCACTTGATCCCAGCAGTGTTTTAGCCTATCATCGTCCCGTTGAGCCCGACCGAATGAGCCCCCTCCAGTAACCTGCTGAAACACATCAAAGAATACGTTAGCGTTAGGAGGACTCACCATCTCTCCCGCTGTCGGAGGTCATGAGTGCAGTCTGGCGGCGGGCCCCTCTTCTTCTCCGGCGGCTTTGGTGTGCTGTCGGCCCGGGCAGCGTTCTTGAGAGCCTCCGGGAAGCCCGGCCAGTCCGCCGAGGATCACCGGCACCGGTAGGTCTTGGGCGAGGCCTACCTCCAGGTTCCAGCTTCCACCTGCTGTGGTTATTTTGACCCAGCGGGTCGAGACTTTCTTGGTGTCCCCATGGACACAGGTTATCGGCAGGCGTTTTCGGGGCGTGGGCGGGAGGTAGCAGGCGGGACTGGACCAGGCTGACAACGCTGCCAGAGTCCAGGCGGCGTTTAACTTGCGCCCGTTTAAGGCGATGGGGACGGCCGCGGCGCCGTGGGGCACCTCCTGGTGTAACCC
>NC_056711.1:21709475-21711975 GCF_018831695.1 Puntigrus tetrazona | reverse complement strand
TTACATTGGCTACCGATTGCAGCTCGCATCAAGTTCAAGGCACTGATGCTTGCATATAGAACAACCACAGACTCGGCACCGGTCTACTTCCACTCACTATTACAAATCTACACACCCTCTAGAAGTCTGAGATCTGCTAGCGACGCCTCGTGGTACCATCTCAAAGAGGCTCAGAAATCACTCTCCAGAACTTTCTCGTTCTCTGTTCCTGGCTGGTGGAACGATCTTCCCGTACTTATCCGGAATGCTGGATCTCTGTCAATCTTTAAGAAACTGCTGAAAACTCACATCTTTCAGCAATACCTGACCTCATCATAAAAAAAAAAAAAAAAAAAAAAAAATTTACTCTCACTGTCTCTGTCTCTCTTCTCATCCCCTTGTTTATTCCTTCCCTTCTGGCATGTACTAATTT
The DNA here is from genome assembly GCF_018831695.1 of Puntigrus tetrazona. Lineage (NCBI taxonomy): Eukaryota > Metazoa > Chordata > Actinopteri > Cypriniformes > Cyprinidae > Puntigrus > Puntigrus tetrazona. The sequence continues at coordinate 21,711,563 of NC_056711.1, read as the reverse complement.
GAACACTCCCTGTGACTGGGTGTTATAAGCACTTACCCTGTCTGTTTGTCTCTCAAAAAAATGAATCGCTGCTGTACTCTCAATTGTAAGTCGCTTTGGATAAAAGCGTCTGCAAAATGACTAAATGTAAATGTAAATGTAAAGATGTCACTGCATTTGATGGCTGTGTCTTCTGTTGCTGCTCTCCTGGATTGTGTCTCAATCTGTCTCACCTCGTGCTCATTACTGATCTCTCCTCTCACTCTCTGTAATATAGAGTTCTGTGTAGATCTCATTCAGGAGTGTTGGGTTTCTCTGCGTCGCTGTTCCCTCATACAGATGCTCAAACTTCTTCAGCAGATTTGATCTGAACGTCTTAAGGACGTCATGCCTGGAATATTACAATATCACATTATTATATGAGCTACAGAGGTAAATGTACAGACCAAAGTGTCTTTTTTTTATAGGGCACTGAGCATATCATAGGGTGAATATATGAAATGTGTCAGTTATTAATTATGTATTTAAGTAATGTGTGATGATGCATTGCATTAAAGTTTACCTTCCACCAGGATGCATGCTGTGTTGTGGCTGATTCATGGACTGGTCATGTTTCTTACAGACAGATTTTGTTACTGATTCGTGTTGCAGGATTGACCTTGAATCAAGAATCAAACACTCATTGGTGAAAATGATCCAGTTGCCTTAATAACAGTTGTGAATTTATTAAAAATGCACCTGCTCGCAACTAAAAATCAAGTATCACTGAAATAAATGTAAATATCTTACTTTTATCATTACATTTACTGCATTTCCTAGCCAGACTTCAGCTTGTATTTATTTATAATAGTGTAACGCTTTGCTTGTGCACTTGTGGGTTTTTTCAGGGCTTTATCTAAATGTTTGTATTAATAAAACCATTGAATACGGACAAGCTCTTTTTCTCCACTTCATTTTTCTATTTTCTCTCTCCCCGTCAGAATAAAAGTCCTCATAACAACAGGTATTTTAACACAAAAATAAAATAGTTTTTTCCCCTCTTACAATAGTTTTGTGTAATTATGGCAATCATATATATTACAAAACAATTTAATACTTAAACCTTGTGTCTTCACTCTTAAAATCAATTGGATGAGGCAAAGAAACATCAGTCTTCATAGACACACAGCTGGGCTCTGATCTCTTCTGATCACCTGAACTATAATGAGCAGATGTTAAAACATCAGATGAAATAATGAAATAATCACATGAGAAAACACCATAACTCTCTGCCTAATAACTAATACAAATGCCAAAATAACAAGAATACTTAATGCGAAACAAAAATATGACAGACAGCTCTGACCACGATTTCTTTTGCTGAGCAGATTTAATAAAATTATTTTTTTAAACAAAAGGAAAACACCTTCATAAGGGGGTTCTATGGTCTCATACTTATAGGCTCTATAAATATCTTAAATATGACACAGTAGGCTAATGTAGTTATAAATAGACACTTTTGTTTTACAGCAACAAATGTTTTAAAACAAGCTGATTTTTTGTAAAACTGGCAGTAACGGCAAAATACATTTATAGTACATTTAAGTACCTGTATCTTGGAGAGAACTCTTGATCCCATGGTGTTTGTGAGCGATTCATGATGAAGAGTGAGATGCCCAACACTGACTCTGTGCGGAAATCACAAACTAATTATTCACTGAATGATCCTGAGAGTCGAGAAACCGCATTCACATGAGCAAGCAAGCATTAAATATTAACTAAATAAAAGTTTATAGTCCGGATATACGGCAGAGGCGTAATGAAACTAGTATCTGACCTTTGGATCCAATGTTATGCTATATGTTGCACAATATTTCAGTGGGTGACGAATAGTGACTGTGTCACGTGACCTACTTTTGTTAATATTGTCATTGTCTTCACCTGTGTCGAGTTAATTTAGTGGTTTCCCGTTTGTATTTAAGTTCTAGTTTGATCCTGTGTATTCGTCGGTTCTGGTCTATCTTGCCTGCCTGCCTGTAAAGATATTGTTTATTTCATCTCAGAGAAGATTAAAGTGTTTTCGTTTATCTTTATGCTCGTTGCATGCTCTCATGCTAACCACAGCGTGAC
>NC_056711.1:21691975-21704475 GCF_018831695.1 Puntigrus tetrazona | reverse complement strand
TAAATATTTTATTACTAATAAGGTAAAAAAAATACTTCAAACTAAAGTTAAACATAAAAAAATATATATTTAATTATTAATTGAGCTAGCTAAAGGAAACATTTTCATTAACTTCATTAACTTCATGTAAAAATTCATGTAAAAAAAAGAATGCTAAAAAAAAATTACTGAATGGATATGCATGATCAATTTAACATGATTGTTTCTCTGCATAAAAGAAGAATATAATTTTGACCCATACAATGTATTGTTGACTGTTGCTACAAATATAGCTGTGCTGACTGATTTTGTGCTCCAGGGCATCTGTGCACAAATGAATATCAGCTAGATTTTTCCTCTTTTTCTTTGCTCTTTTGCTCTTCTCCTCCTCTCTGTGCATCTCCCTCAGCCCTGTCACGCTGTTTTACATGCTTTCTGTTGATTTTCCATCTGTTGAAATGGACCCTGAGTTATCTGGGAGCAAAGAAAGCAATTATCCCTCACCGAATGTCAGCGGCCCGCTGCAGCTTCATCTCTCTGACTAATTAGGAGGGTGAAGCTCACGCCCTGCTGACAGCATCAAACAAGAGTTCACCTAACGGTCATGTATCACAGATAATTTATGAGCCTTACTTGCTCCTTTATTCATTTCCCTTTGATGTTCCACAAGATACAACTTTATCACAATTCCTTCAGAAACCTTATCTGTCAAGATAGCTATCCATCCATCTATCATTTCATCATCCATTCATCATATGCTATCTCTCCATCACCCATCCATTATCTATCATCTCTTCATCATCAACCCATTATCCATCCATCCATCCATTCGTCCATCCATCATAAATCTATCATGTAACTATCAACTGTCCATCATCATCTCTCCATCATCCATCTATCATCTATCCATTATCTATCTATCCATCTATCCACCCATCACCTAACGATCTCTCAACATCCACCCCATCTATCTATTATCTATTCATCCAAACATCATCATCTTTCATCATCCATCCATCCATTCATTTATCCATCCATGCATCCATTATTGATCAAACCATCCCTTCAGTCCATCCATCTATTTATCCACTCTTACATTCCTCCATCTACCATCCATCCATCCATTATCTATCTATTTATACATGCATCCTTCATTAATCTATCCCTCCATTCAATCCATCCATCATCCATCCATCTATCTATCCCTTCATTCATCATCTATCCACCATCATAAATCCAAAATCTATCCATCATCATTCCTCCACCATCTGTCCAATCATCTATCAATTTTCTATCCATCCATTCATCTATCATCCATCCATCCATCATCACCATCTCTCCATCATCCATCCATCATCTATCCATTTTTAATTCATCCATCATCATCTCCAACATCTGTGCTTCATCAATCGAATATCTATCCATCATCATCATCATCTATTCATCCATCTGTCCTTCCATCCAACATCAGTGTATCATACATCCATCTGTCATCTATCATCTATCATCATCTCTCCATCATCTATCCATCTCCCCAAAATCCATCTCTCATCTGTCCATTATCTATAGTACCAATCTATCCATTTATCATCTGTCCATCTCTCCTACATCCACCCCTCATCTATCTATTATCTATTCATGCATCTATTTACCATCTATCCAGGCATCCATACACCATCACCTCTCATTATTCATCCATTCATCATCGATCTAACCATCCCTTCAGTCCATCCATCCATTAATTTACTCTTTCATTCCTCCAACCATGTTCATGTCTCTATTTTTCATCTACTCACCCATCCATCCATCCATCCATCCATCATCTATCTATTTATGCATGCATCCATCATCAATCGATCCCTCCATTCAATCATCCATCCATCAGCTATCTATCTATGTATGCATGCATCCATCATCAATCTATCCCTCCATTCAATACATCCATCCATCCATCCATCTATGCATGCATCCATCATCAATCTATCCTCCATTCAATCCATTCATCCATCCATCCATCCATCCATCCATTCATTCATCATCTTTCCATCATCATCTATCCATCATGATCCAATTAATCTATCCACCTATGGTTTGCGGTCATTCATCCATCCATGCAGCTCTCTGTCTTTCAATTATACACAGCCTAAATGATATCAGCAAACATCAGTTCAAACTGCAGATATATGCTTTTATTAGTCATATTCAATGTATTCAGTGATTAGCATGTCATGGTCTTCACTCTCATAAGATCAAAAGGTATTGCATTAGATGGATTCAGTAACTTGTATTACTCAACAGCTCAAAGTTGTAAGTCAGATCAAACAGTGAGGCATTACATCAAGCGCCACTGCCTCATTCAATCACAACTAATAAATGACTACATTCAACCCGTGAATCAGCACTGATCCTCTGAGAAACGCTGCACAGAATCACACAGCAATGACTTCACACATTCATTTGATTTATTATTTATTGATAAGTTTCGTTAGGATGCTAGGTTATTTTTAGTAATGTGAACAACTAAACTGTGAATGAAAGTGGGATGGAAGTTACCGAATGACTTAAACTGAATATTAATGGATGGGTGGATTGAAGGATGAATGGATCGATGACTGGATGTATGAATGTAGGGATGGATGGAAAAGGGAATAGATGAAAGGAAGGATGGGTTGATGTATGTATGTATGAATAATTGTTTGTATGGATGTATAATTGGAATGTACAGATGAATGATGGATAATTGTATGTAAGGATGAAGGGATGATAGCTGCATAGATGCATCAATGAATGGAAGGATGGATAGATGCAATGATGTATGAATAAAAGGATGGATGGATGGATGAAAGGAAGGATGGATAAATGGACCATTTATTAATCCTTCCTTCCATCTGTCCATATTGATGCATTAAAGGATGAATAGATGGATGGATCTATGAATGGAAGGATGGATAGATGGAAGGAGGACTGATATATTGATGGATGCAAAATAATTGTTTGTATGAATGTACGATTGGATGATGGATAATTGTATGTATGCAAGGATGTATGAATAAAAGGATGAATGGATGGATGCATCTATGAATGGAAGGATGGATAAATGGAAGGAGGACTGATGTATTTATGATGTACGGATGGATGGATGCAATGATGTATGAATAGAAGGATGGATGGATGAAAGGAAGGAAGGATGGATAAATGGACTAATATATTGATGAGTTGAAGGATGAATGGATGAATGGATTTATGAATGGAAGGATTGACTGATGTGTTGATGGATGGATAATTGTAAGTATGCAAGAACTTATGAATAGAAGGATGAATGGATGGATAGATAGACGGATATATTGATGGATTGAAGGATGGATGGATGGATAGACAGATAGATGTACGTATGGATGGATGAATGAATTGGTGGAATGATATACTGATGGACTGAAAGATGAATATGAATAGATGGATGGACAGAAGGACGAAGATATTGATAGATGTACGGATGGATAGACAGACATGAATGTGAGCGTGTCATGACGGAGTGTGGAGATTGTGTTGTATGTCTCTGTCTGTTTCACGGTTCACTTCTCCTCCACCTCTGGCTCTCTCTGGACTAAGTGTGACAGATTACACAATTTTTTCACATTTGTAACCCCACTTGAGAAAAACACTTTATGTAAGGCCACAGATGGGCCACTCCAGGCCTGAAATCCTCCTCTGCCGAGGCAAGAAATCATATCAGTGTCAGCTCTCTCTCTCTCTCTCTCTCTCTCTCTCTTTCTCGGCTCGCTGTCACTCCTGCTCTTTATTCTCGCTGCCTTGAGCACCGTCGCTTCTGCTTCTTTTGTTCTTCATCACCTTGAGACCGTTTCCTCCCCTCGTTTATTCCTCCTGCTCCTCAGCATCATGCGCTTTCTCTTTCTATTGGAATCGGTTTCAGACGGCCCTGACTATCTGATGTACATTGCACTGGAAATCCCAAACACGCTGCCAGATTGAAACGCAATTATAGAGTCAAGCAGGAAGTTTATTTTGGGAACAAGCCGATGCGAGTTTATTTATATAGCACATTTCATACACAATGGTAATTTAAAGTGCTTTGCATGAAATTATTAAAATAATACAACCATAAACGTATTATTTATTGAATTTACTTTTTTTATTTATAATAATTTATCACATCAGGTTGATATCATAAGCACTTTTGAATAACTATCGCTAAATCAGGTAGGTTTAGGGTTGGATTCGGCATTGGCCATATTTACATAATAGAGCATTAACTTTTAACGAAAGTCCCAGGATATTTGAGTTCTGACTCGCAACAATACGCACCTGAAGCGACGTCATAAAACCCACGGCAATCGTATCTATGTCAACTTAGTAAAACGTGCCAGGGTTCACGTATTGAACCAATGTTTTAGAACCAGTGCAGTAAAATACATAAAACAAAAAAAAAAAATGAGACCAGGTTGCGTAAGCGTCAGTTTTTCTACTTTAAATTTCAACTTTAATTAAATGTGTTATTTCTTCGCAATTGTAAAATTTCTTGATTTTATTTAAATTTATTCATTGGCAATTTTTGAGTAAACACCGATTCTATTTTTAGGCGACTCTTATTAACTAGTTTCTCTGACTTGACATTGCAATGTTACTGCTTGTCATACTACATTTTGTTTGTAATACATTACCTGACTATTCATTATATCTGTTCTCTTTGACTGGTTTAGAGGTCAGATGTTGTGCTGATCTTTCCTCGGCGGCGAGTCACAGTCAGCAGGGCTTCAGTCTTTACTTCAGCTCAGAAGTTAAACGCGAGCCTCTGAACTCTCACTTCAGCAGATGGTGGGATCCTTCACAGCGCTGGCGTCCAGCGGATGCTTCAGAAGCCAGATCTCGAGTCAGCGTGGAGCGATCAGGGTTCAAAGCGGATGTTAACACAGGGGAGAGATAAGAAGTGCTGACAGCATCAAATGGACTTCTGCTGAGTTACTGGCCCGTTGGAATTGAAACTTAAGCTTGATGCACGAGTTACGCTGAGTGAGAAAACCATTTAGGTGATGTGAACTCTGAATCACATGCGTATGCAGAATTTTGAGATCAATTTGAAATATGGATGAAATACAAGTGAAAGTGTGTTTTTGAAAACCAGCTAAATATATATATATATATATATATATATATATATATATATATATATATACCATTTTCTTATTGTCTATGCCAATGATAGAAACAGTGATAATGGCTTATTTTATCATTTTCCAAACGTTACTTCTGTATGTTCTCTAAACAGTCTGAAAAAGTATTTATGTCCACTGAAATGTTTTGAGATCGTTACTAAAGACCAGCTGACCAGTTGCATGAAAGGTTTAGACCAGTCTTACATGTTAGCCATTTTTATTCTTTTAGGCTGGTCATAAATTTTGTGATATGGTTACATGAAATAAGACTGAATGTGCTTCATCCACCTCCTAGCTGGTCAGATTAGCTCTGTAAAGAATTGTCTTAACATATTGGCAAAGTTTATGAAAGTGGCCCCAGATAACTTTGAACAACTATCTATCGATGTAGCTGGAAGACCTGTGTTCTTAATCTTCTGAAAACATTTCCCAGTTAGTATGCAAGCGTCAGACCTCATGTGATGTATTCCAATCAAAACTAAGACGCACTATGTGAAAATGTAACAATATTTTTCCACTAAAACAATAAAATAAATAAATAAATAAAAAAATAAATAAAATAAAATAAAATAAAATAATAAAATAAAATAAAATAAAAATAAAATAAAATAAAATAATAAAAATAAAAATAAAAATAAAAAGTTGTATGTATATATATATATATATATATATATATATATATATATATATATATATATATATATATATATATATATATATATAAAATTAAATATTTACTTGCATTAATATCGCACTATGGTGTTCTTTCAGACGCATTAGTGGTTGTGTGCTTTGGAAAGGCAGCTTCCAAAAGTATTTTTTGATTTTAATATTGCAAACGTGATTTTGCATTTGTATCTGCTTTAAAAAAAGTAAATAAGTATCCGTGAGCATTGTTTCTCTGCTCTAATTGCTTGTTTCTCGCTGATTGCTTCACAGCTTTAAAGAACAACCCAAAGGCTAATTTCTGAAGCGACTGTTCTGCACTAGCGCTCATTAAGTGTTTTTAGGAAAACAAGTGCACTAACCAACTAACTAACTAGCTACCAGCATCTGGCGGTCAAGTGCAAGCACATGTGTGTGTGTGTGTGTGAGGCGGACGTGTTTTAGTCTTTTCTCTCAGGACACACCGAAGCAGCAGGAGTTCAATGCTCTCTAGTGGAGTCTGCAGCACTCCAGTGATTGAAGCTGTGTGTCATTTTTATTGACGTCAAATCACATGCAGTAAAAATCAGGGCTTGACACGCCACAAGCCTGATACAACAGAGCAAAAGGACTAAATAAAGCGTGCGAGCTGCATCCAATCGGCTTAAGTGACCCGGGTCACCAGTTTGTTTGCACAATGGCAAAAAGTAAATCATGTCGCTGCGCTGCGATCATTACGCCCGTCTGTCTTTCACGTGCAGACGCTTTATCTTTTTGCTCACAAGGCTGCTTCTCTATGATCAAAAATGTGGAAAAATATTGTTACAATTCAAAACAGATTTCTCTGCATGTGTGTTCAAGTGTAATTTATTCCTGTGATTTTCGGCGTCATTACTCACGTGATAATAATATTCTGATTCACTTTCCGGTTATCGAACGCAGCTGTGATGCTGTGATGTGTTTTTTTTCAGGATTCACAGATGAATGGACATTTCAAAAGAACAGCTTTTTTCTTTTGTCGCGTTATAAATGCATTTACTGTCCCGATTTAATTTATTGTTTTAAAAAGACAAGAAAGAAAGAAGCGTAACTGACTTTTCAGAAGTAGTGCATGTATCAGTTTCACACATCGCTGCCTTCTGAAATATGTCTAAAAAGTTTTTTCTTTTGGATCAAGTTGGAACAATAGTTTGAAAGCCGAGGAAGATATTTAACATATTGACATTATAGCAGCTGATTATTTTTAGCCTGATAACACTATCGCCATCTCTCTTTCGCCTTGTTATTATTATTATTATTATCTCGAGACGCTCACATCTCCTCCTATAGTCTCCCAGGGAAGAGAACGCTCCGGTCGTAATGCTAATCATGCAGATATGGAAAGTTTGAGGAGATATGATCAAGTATTCTTTTTGAAACTTGAGAGGGCCGAGACCTTTAAAGACGACTTATAGAATAGATAATGAAGACTGAAGAGAAGAGAGAAGGAAAGTTCATCAGGACCGCTTTCACGAAAACCTGAAGACGTCTGAAGGGCATTTGGGTCTCAGAGTTTGAGCACATTTAGAAGTTTTTTCAAAGAAATTAACTCTTTTATTCATCAAAGATGCGTTCAGTTGTTTAAAAGTATAACAATAAAGGCATTTGTCATTTTTATATACCTACTTTATGTTACAATACATTTACAATTGATAAAAAAAATAGATTTCAGATACAGTTTTTTGACCTTTCTATCCATCTGAGATAGCCGAAAAAAAAGTGTCACATTTTCCACTAAAATATGGCTTCAACAAAATAGTAATAATTAGAAATGTTTCAAGTATATCAGTATATTAAAATGATTTATGAAGATCATGTGACTGGAGTAATGATGCTGAAAATTCATATTTGATCACAAAAATAAATTACATTCTCACATACATTCACAAAGAAAACAGCCGTTTTAAATAGTCAAAATGTTTTTCTAATTTATTGTATTATTTTTATTTAATAAATGCAGCCTTAGCGAGATTTCTACTGTAATGATAACAGTTCAAGCTTTAAAGTTTTCTCATTTGAATTCTCAGCTGGAATCTCATAACTCTGCTAATCCCAAGATGACGTGAACGCAGCATAAATCTCCTGAGTTATGAAAGAGCAAAATCTGAGCAATTAAACGTTCCTGCAGGCCTTCGGGAAGAACTGTGTGAGAGGAAGAGACTGAAGATGAAACAAACAGCAAAAAGAAAGAAAGATGATGAGGAGGTTTTAGAAAAGGCACTTTTTGTGTCCCACAGGCAGATAATAGAGTGACAAACAGCCCCTGTGTGTGTGTGTGTGTGTGTGTGAGTGTGTGTGTGAGTGTGTGAGTGTGTGTGTGAGTGTGTGAGTGTGTGTGTGTGTGTGTGTGTGTGTGTGTGTGTGTGTGTGTGTGTGTGTGTGTGTGTGTGTGTGTGTGTGTGTGTGTGTGTGTGTGTGAGTGTGTGTGTGAGTGTGTGAGTGTGTGTGTGTGTGTGTGTGTGTGTGTGTGTGTGTGTGTGTGTGAGTGTGTGTGTGTGTGTGTGTGTGTGTGTGTGTGTGTGTGTGTGTGTGTGTGTGTGTGTGTGTCTGTGTGTGTGTGTGTGTGTGTGTGTGTGTGTGTGAGTGTGTGTGTGTGTGTGTGTGTGAGTGTGTGTGTGTGTGTGTGTGTGTGTGTGTGTGTGTGTGTGTGTGTGTGTGTGTGTGTGTGTGTGTGTGTGTGTGTGTGTGTGTGTGTGTGTGTGTGTGTGTGTGTGTGTGTGTGTGTGTGTGTGTGTGTGTGTGTGTGTGTGTGTGTGTGTGTGTGTGTGTGTGTGTGTGTGTGTGTGTGTGTGTGTGTGTGTGTCTGTGTGTGTGTGTGTGTGTGTGTGTGTGTGTGTGTGTGTGTGTGTGTGTGTGTGTGTGTGTGTGTGTGTGTGTGTGTGTGTGTGTGTGTGTGTGTGTGTGTGAGTGTGTGTGTGTGTGTGTGTGTGTGTCTGTGTGTGTGTGTGTGTGTGTGTGTGTGTGTGTGTGTGTGTGTGTGTGTGTGTGTGTGTGTGTGTGTGTGTGTGTGTGTGTGTGTGTGTGTGTGTGATTGTGTCCATGATTGTGTCCAAAGAGATTCTGTCGTCATTCATTTATCTTCATGTCGTTTCTAAACCCATGAGACTTTCCTGCTGTGAATCACAAAACGAAAAAAATAAAAACAAAATAAAAAGATGTCAACATGATGAGAAATTCTGGTGGGTTAACTTAAAATCATATTTACGTTATAAATATTTAAGAGCCTATATGAATTATTCAGTCTGAGACAAATATATACTGATCTGTTGCCTTTTTGTTATGAAACCGCTTTTCTGTGTGGATGAACTCCAGTTGTTCTTAAAATATAATATTAATATTATCATTGCTATTGTTTTTAAGCAATGTTATCACTGTTTCAATTAAATGAAAGGGATCCAAAATGACTAAAACCCCAATGATCGCCGTTTATTTCCACGCTAGTTCAAGATCATTTGCGATTCGTAGATTTCTTGTTCGTTGTACGTTTATCCCATGAATTCGAGAAATGGTCGTACGATCAAATTTAGGAGGGTTTCTGCTCAACATCTTATAAATGAGGCCTGGCCTAGCGAGCGCTGGATTTAAGCGTACGATCAAACCATCGCTATTACTGTAATTTTACTGTAATACTATTGTAGTTTTCACTAAGAGTTGGAATCAGTTTTTTAGTCTGCAATATATTTATTTTTATTTAGCAGACACAAGATAAGTCACTTTACACCTGCATATTTTACATGTAATATCTGAAATAAATATTTACAATAAATGATATATGATAACGTTTATTCATATTTGTTTAGATTTCAGATAATATTCATGTCGAAGTTGCAAAAATATTTGTAGATTTGGTTAAATATAATAATTATATTAAGTAGCGATGCATGCATATAATAGCTGCGTGAATAAACAGCATGAATAAAGTTCTGCTAAAGAAAGGCTGTGGCTGTGGATCATTTCTGAGTTCTCAGGCCAGGGTGAACGGCTTGATTTCGCTCTTTTCTTCTGTTCTTCGTGTATTTTCCTCCAGTAGCGTTTGCTTATAAAACATGCATATTTTAAGCAAATGCCTGTGTGTTAGTTCTTCACTGCGACTGAAAACGCTGGTGCATGCAGATCAACACACACTGCTTTCATTCAGCAAGAAATCTCGTTCTCACGGAGAACATGCCGTGCCATTAAGATATTCAGAGCGCTGCAGTCCTTTATGTAAGTTTCGAATATGCACGTTGTTATGTAAATATTGAGTTATATCCTATTAATTATTTTTACTTTTCTTCTATAAACGGACAGAAAACAAGCTGATATTGTTTATGAGACACCATTATTTTAGTAGGTGACAGGTTGAGGTTGACTTTGGCAAAGGATTGTGGGACATGTAGTTTGTGATGGATGGAGCGCTGTCTAGTGGACAACAGGGGATCGTAGTTTTTGTTAATATTTAATATTTAGATTTTAGTTAACAGTTTAGTCATTTTCTTGTTTTTGTCATTTTTTTATAATTTATTTTAAATATATCTATATTGTTTGTTTTAGTTTTTAGTTTCAGTTTTAGTTATTTTTGTGCATCAACCTAGAGTAAATATTTCAGTATTAAATAAATCAATATATAAATATATATTGATATATATTTTATCTTTTTTTTTTTTTTTTGCTTTTAGTTTTAGTTAACAATGACACAGTGACAGATTCTCAATTCAAAAAAATGTTTTTCGTCAACATTCCTATTAACTTACAAACATTTCTGAATGTTCTCTCTGAATGTTAAAAACATCCAGTTATGTGAACGTAAAACATAAATAAATTAATTTAATTGAATAAATTAAAATGAAATAAAAACGATTGGTTATATGAATATAAAAAAAAACATTAAACCGTAATAATGTATGGTTTGTTGTTTTGTTTTGTAAAAAAAATTAATCAGATTTGTGCTCTGAAGTTCTGATCTGAATCAAGAGACGTCTGAACCAGTTCAGAGGATCTAAATCAAATGATTCATGATCTATGCTCTGAAATCCCAATCTTGAATAAAATGACTCACTCTCCTGACCTGATTCAATGAATCTGTGAAGCGGCTCTGAAGTTCCTATCTAACTCCAATGATTTGTGATCTCCAAATTCCCATTCTGAATCAGATTCTGAATCAAAACATTTGTGAACCCACGCTGACATTCTGATCTCAGTCCATTGATTCACGATCCAAAATCCAAATCTGAATAAAAGGATTCACTCTCCGAACTGAATCACAAGATCCGTGAACTCGCTCTGTAGTTCCGATCTAAACCAAACGATTCACGACCCACGCGCCGATTTCCCAATCTGAATCAAATGATTTGCATCCCAGTGTGAACGAAAAGATTCGGGACCAGCTCTGAAGTTCTGATCTAGATTAAGTGATTCGTGATCCACTTCCGAGTCTGAATCCAACGATTTGCGATACGAGCGGTACAACCCCGATCTGATTCGAATCATTCTCAGTTCGACTGCATCAACGCTGGGTCAGAGTTTAAAAAAAGCTGTTTTAAAATATAAAAAAATATTCCTATAAAAACATATGAATTATTCAATTTAAAAATATGTTGATCTGTTGCCTTTTTGATGTTGGTTTGCCTTTTTGGCCAATTAATGGACTTTTCGTGCACTGAAAACCTTCGCGTGTGACTCTGAGCAGAAAGGGTGAGGCATTTCCTTCACACTGGTCTCAGCACGGAAACTATTTCAGGGCACTCAGCATTTTATATTTATCCCTGCAAGATAAAGTTTCGCCGTGCCGCTGGCTTCTGTTTGTCTGTTTGCCTGTGTGCATTGCATTCTGGGTGGAAATCTCACCTTGAACGCGTTTGTCTGTAATCGCACTGATTCATGAAGCATGCATGAATCAGAGAAAACGTGATGCCTTACAGAGCCGGGGCAACAAAACATCACTGACATCACATCACATCATTGATTTTCACTTCACTACAGACTACAGACAAACCCGAGACCCCTTCGCCTTTAAAATCTCAGCTTTCGAACCTGGCTTCATCCGATAATCTGACCTGCTCTCTAAAAAAAATGTGTTTCAACATGGTGCTCATTTACATATTTAAACACACATGACTAATTAACTCAAGAAGCGTGGGGATATAAATTACTTTATTTTTGTTACGCCTGTAACGTCTTGGTTATCATTTAGATAATAGCCCTTTGCTTCTGGACAGATTTAGGTGCCATAATAATCTTTTTAAAATGCCACGATGGTCAAAAATATGCGATTGGTGACTGAGCGAGATAGGAAGCACTAATACACAAAATATTGCACGATATTGCATCCATACTAATAAAGAAGCGCTTGTTTTAGCTCTGTCTTAATGCATGCATGATATTCGGGATTAATGAATTAAAAATGGACCGCAAGACCATATCCGGTGTAATTTGTATAATTGGTGCAACTGCATGAATTAATTCCGCGGCAATGTTGAGGAATCAAATACGAAGCTGCTCATTATTAAAATGACTTCATCTGCTCTTATGAAGTTGTTTGAGGACACTATGAAGAGCTGCTCGGCGATGCTCACAGGATACGGCTGATTTAACCCTTTTATCAATATTTGCTGTGCATTCTGGGTTTGCTTTCTCCGTGCAGGACGTGTGTGACTGAAACAGCCTCAGGTAGCCTAATAAACTAAA
>NC_056711.1:21679475-21686975 GCF_018831695.1 Puntigrus tetrazona | reverse complement strand
GTTTAATGGTGTACATTAAATTATTAAAATTCACAAGATTATGTTTTCTAGACTATGACAAGAGTATTCATCGGGTAAATATACAGTATGAAGCATTGCTATGTTAAGTGTTTGTGCAAATCGCGTTTTGAATAGTTTGTATAAGACCACGTCTCAAGAAATTATTCTCTTTTCAATTTTGGTCATTTTCCAGTTCAAACATTCTCAATGTATGGCGTAATCAACATATATACTTATTTACATTTCAGTTGTTTTTCTGAAACATAGAAAAATTAAGGTTATGCTAAAAGCGAAAAAGAGAAAATCCTACTGTGAGGTAAGAAATATCAATTTTCACTGTTTTTGTTAGGCATCAATACATTATAATTGAAAATAATATATGCTTTGAAAATGACTAAAGACTTAAGTTTCCATATATATATATATATATATATATATATATATATATATATATATATATATATATATATATATATATATATATAATTTATTTATGTTTTAGTTTAGTTCAAGAATTGATTCCGTATAGCAAAAATATATATATATAAATATATGTAAATGTATATAAAACATAAAATGTGTGTATATATATATATATATATATATATCTATATATATATATATATATATATATCTATATATATATATATACACGTATATATAATGCCACATGCTGTCTAATGATTCAAACTAGTCTGAAATGTTTTGATTTAGTATCTTTCCTTTAAGATCCTTTTCCTATTTAGAACCTAAACTCTGGAACAATCTCCTAACTCTGTTCGGGAGGCAGACACACTCAGTTTAAATCTAGATTAAAGACACATCTTTTTAATTTAGCCTACACATAACACACCAACACACTTTTATTATTCAAATCCATGTTTTAGGCTGCATTAATCAGATCAGCTGAAACCGAGAACACTACTCTAAAACACAATGTACTCCTGATATCGTAAAAGAATGGCATCTACGCTAATATTAGTCCTGTTTCTTTCTTTATCTGTTTCTCAGTTTGTATCCAGACTAGATGGTGGATCAGCACACAGAGATTATGTTCATCAGAGACCAGAACACACACACACACAAACACACACACACACACACACACACACACTTTACACTATCTGACACAGCTGAGTTTAAAATTGAACAGGAAGTTAAGTGCTGGGCGTCCGGTCAGAGGAGAACTGGTCTCAAGGTGTTTTTTCTTCATTCTGTATGGATGGGGTTCTGGTTCCTCTGTCTTCTTTGTTGGGGACACTTAACTTCTAGTGGTTATCATTGAATTGATTCCAGAGACCGTCTCTTCATTTAATAAGAAATTGTTCTCTCTCTTCATTATACATCCCTGTCATTGTATTCTTCTCTACTTTATTCATTGCTTTGATGCAACCTGTGTTGTTAAAAGCTCTATAGAAATAAAATTGATTGATTGATTGATCTTTATCAGTGATCATAAAGCAGGGTAAAGTGCAGGGAGTGTCTTGGTCAAAGGAAAACCCTGAAAGCGTTTCTCCCGTGGCCTCTCACATCAGACGACAGAGGAGTCCTGCTCCAGGTTTAGCCTCTAATGAGTCGACAGAGAGCTTTAAAATGTCACAGCTTACGTAACTCACGCATCAGAAGATCTGGCCTCTGAATAAGCCATAAAGAGTCGGTCTGAGGAGAGACACAGATCTGAGTCCTGTCCTCCTCCCGAGCTCGTTTTCTATCTGTGCTCCGTGAAAGTGCTTCTCCACAACGGCCCTTCGATGTAAACTGTTCCAAAAAAACAAAAAAGAAGAAGAGCATAATTAGTCTGGAAGGGCTTTTATTGATGTCGTGGCAATGCTCTGGCGGGTTCTTCAGTAGCAGCATCAATAATTCGTTTAGCTTCATATTTCAGACTCCTCTAACAATGACCCTCGTGGATATGATTTTAATAATTGTCCATTTAGAAGGTTTTCTCAACACTATAATCGCTTTGAATTTTTTTCTTCTGCACAAAATAAAATCTTTTGAAGAACGGCCAAACAGTTTCTGATCTCCATTGCCTTTCTGTAGTATTTTCCCCTCTCTAGTATAGATGTCTGTAGTAGAGAGGAGAAAATGTATTGTTTTGACTCAAATATATTGTTTTGAGTCCACATATTATGAGTTATGAGTGAATTAATGAGGCATTTAACACTATTTTTTAACTTTAACGCAGGTTTCGATTAGCATTTTAAAGTATTTTATTGGCATGGTTGCATAAACAAACAGAAACAAACAGCAAAAAAAAGTGACGAATACATTACAAGTCTTTCTTGTGGAATATTTTTAAATAAATTGGATTGATTTCTGCTTTATTTAATCACTCTCACAGGCACAGCGCTCTGTTTTTATGCCAGTTTGAAGGAGGCAGGAACATTTCCAGAGGGATGATGAGTAAGTGTCTTTAAAATGCCAGATTTTAGGATTCAGCTGCGTTTTCTCTTCTCGTGAAGACAGAAGTCAAACAGCAAATAGCACTGATGGCCTCTGTATCCGTTGATCACATAAGAGCCAAAAAAACACACACACAAAAAAAGAAAAGTAATCTAAAATTGTTACTTTAAATGAATGTAAAAAATTTTATCAAAAAATCTATCGAATTATTGGAATATTAAGAATGAAATGAATAACTTAATACTAAATAATAACAATATTTATTAATAAATAAAACTTCAAATAATTAATCAAAAAATATTATAGCGTCTCAGGATACTAAAATAACGCGAGCCCAAAAGAGAGAATATCACTGGAAGGTCCTGAATTAGAGATGAGTGTCAGGCTCTTGTTTGCTCCGACATATGGTCCATCTGTGCCTCGGGTGGCCTGAGATCACATCCCGTCTCTCCTCGTACTGACATCAATGTGAAAAACCCTAAAATGTGATTTAAAAAGAACAGGAATTCATTATGCATAAAATGGCATTTTGAGCTTAGCAGCCGAGGGAAATCCGTCGCTCCGTTATTGTAATAATGCTGTACTATTGTTAAAGGCTCTTCACTGCCAAAGAGGAGATGTCATTTCCTGGTTTTAGTCATGGGTAGCATGGGTCAAAATTAGCCACTTTTCTAGTATGCCAAAAATCATTAGGATATTAAGTAAAGATCGTGTTCCACAGAAGATATAACTTTTACCGTAAACGTATTAAAAATAATCTTTGATAAGTGCATGCATTCCTAAGAACAACTTTTTTTTTTACTGGCACCCTCAAATTCCAGATTATTTAAATAGTTGTATTTCAGCCAAATACCATCCTGTGCTAAAAAGCCATGCATCCGTATAAACCTTATTATGCAGATGTATGAAGCTCGATTTCAGAAAACGGACCCTTGTGAACGGTTCTGTGGGTCACGTATAGGGGACAGTTTATAAACCATTAAAGACAGACCTAAGACCCGCGCCATAAAGCTGTTAACTGATGGAAGTTAGCATTAGGCCTTTAAACTCAAAACGACGCGTTACCCATAATTCTCCACCAATCAGAGAACGGAAACGAGGAAATTGTGCCGAACAACTCTTTAGCCCCGCCCAATCGCAAATACGAAATACAGTCAAATACTCTCAAACTATTCCTATGTTTTTTTGAAAATGCAACGTTTATAATGTAGTTGGTTCGTTTTGGTTTTTAAAACTCCCCTGAATGTCGCCAGCTCAACAAACAGATGTAATTGAGGATATTGAACTACATTTGATCTTTTCTCCCGAGGTGTGTCGCCAATCGTCTCGCACAAATCAGCCGTTTGTTCTCCCGTTAATCTACGGTTCTCTTTGCAGCGCGCGAGGCCGCAGGACCTTCTCCGACAAACCTCTTAACAGAGAGCTCGGAAAACAAACAAAGGAGGAGAGGGAAAATAGAACAGATACCAGGGAGAGACAGACACACGGAGGAAGAACCCGACGAGATTCGGAGAGGATGATGAGAAGGGGAGAAGAAGGTACGGGAAGATTAATCATCAATAAAGGAAGCCGGGGAGCACAGAGCGCCAGAGATTGGAGGAGATCGAATCGAAAGAAACACAGACGATTGACAACGTGGAGCCAATTACGTGGAAGACACTCTCGGTGGAAAGTGTTTGAATTATGCAGGCGGCGCAGCTCCTCCATCAGTCCTGGTGCGCTTTTCTCAAACACACTTGTTATTAGTGACCGGCCTTCTGGGTGTTGGATCACGTCCACGCTAGCGGTTTTCACAATCGAAGGAGATATCACGCTTTGAGCGATTCGTGCCGGTGTCGCCGAGGACATCAAACCAACGTCACTGAATTAATCTACAAACAATTAACTCTAACTGTGATTATACACCGATTTCCAACCTTGTACTGTCAGCGTTTGGCCGGTGATCGATATAGCGTCTGCAGTGTACTGTTCAACATCAAATCGCCTCTTTTTTCGTCACTCAATGCAGGTGTATTTATATCTCTAGTTATTATATCGCCGTTTTCAGACACGAAAAGATTTAAATTCGCCGAAAAAGCGCTCACCCTCAGTTCCGTCAAAGATCAGGATGAAATTGTTTGTCGTCTCGGCAAATAGGTACCGTCAGAATAAAAAAACGTCGCGATAATCCACAGCAGCTAATCCGGTTTTAAGATACCCATCATTTCAAACCTTTATTTTCTAGTCCATAATCGTAACACTTCCTCCGGTGAAAAAGCGGTCCGGTCCGAATCGAGAGAGAAATCTGCTCAGATTTTGACGTGAGAGACGACAGAAGAAGGACTTTTGTCACCGGAGAAAGAGTCATTATGAATTACGGACCCTTATTTTAGCTTAAAACATTTCGATTGTCGTTTCTGATGGACTGCAGTGGATGTTTTTATCAATTCTCGTTCCGACGGCACCCATTCACATCCATTGCTGAGACGCCGAGGAAGAAGCGCATTCGCGCATTTCCTATTATAAACATGCTCTTTTTATTAAAAACGATACGCAGCCAGATCTTGAGATTTGTTTTCTACCACGACATCGTATTTCACGCACTTCGACGCTGCATTTCGTGCCGTGGAAGTAACGCGTCATCGGTCAAGCACTACTTAAACTCGATTCCACCAGCTTCAATAACTCCGGGTTGCTTGCGCGATTTAGACGTCGCCGGTCTCGCTGTGGTGGACTCGGTGCGATGCTGCGTTCATCAAACTCTTGTCACAGCAGAGGCAGATGGCAGATGGAGGGTAGACGCTGATTTTCTGCCTTTCCCAAAAAATTTCCTCTTAGCGGCATCTGAGCATCTCGAGCGTCTTTGATGTTTAATGCATAGGGATGCCTTGAGCCTGGGGATAAAGAGGACTAGTCTGTCGAGAGGGTGAGGGGGATGCAGTCCGGATTAGTGCGTGGGACTGGATCGGATGTGATGCATTTATCGGCGACAAAGCAATCTTCATATTCACGCTGTGTGTGCGAACTAAGGCCGCAGAGGCATTGAATACAGCACAGAGACCACCGGCTTTGACATCTCGCTCTCGCATTGACATCGGTCGCATTTATGCATCCAATTTGCCAGCCTAAATCAAAACAGCCACGCTTATCATTCTGCTCGGTAACGGCGGCGTAAATGAACTTCGCGGAAAGCGTGCGGCGTCAGCGTGGGATTAGTTGTGAGACGCTGAAAAGACGCTCGTTTCCTGCCCGTTAGACAGCGGTTTCAGAGAGCTTCCTCGAGCGTCAAACGCATTAATGTCACTTGATTGACTCGGAGTGATAACAAAACAACGCTGATTGCCAACACTTCATTAGACAGCGACGGTTGACAATGAACCGCCGTTTATTTGCGCGGGACGCTCGAAACGCAGCGCCGATTAAACATAGCTGAGGGCCCGTGGACGTTATTAAGAAGCAATCAGAAACCACAAAGGAATCGCAGAGCGAGTTTCAATTTCTGCATGAATCTCATTAATTAGGGCTTACAGTTTGATTAACGATGGAGCGTGTGTGTGGACGAGAGAAAGAGAGAGAGAAAACAGTACTCACTGAACATACTGTATGTCTCTCACAGCCTCGAGTTTGACGTTTAATGAAATCAAGTGATGAATATATTTAGCGCGTCGAAGGGTTTTAAGAAAACTGAACCTGAAGAACCTGCATCATCATGTCTACAATTTTTAGTAGAAACTTTATCAAAAGCGACTTCTGATCAGTTTCCCTGGGAATCGAACCCACGGCCTCGGTGTTAGTTATATGATCTAACCTCGGGGTGAAGAAACGCATAATCACACGGTTTCCTTACAGAAGACACAGTCTATAACTGAACGTGGCTACCTGAACGCTTAGGTGAAAACACGTTTCGGGAGAAACAAAAATATATTCTGGGAATGTTTGCCAAAACATGAATGCTCTACGAAACTTGAGGTTTTTAAAGAAAACGTTTTTTTATACGTTAACGAATGTTGCTGAAAGAATAATCAAAAACTAATAAATAAAAGTTTCACCAAAAATTGATGAAACATGTTTTCATGCATTCGTGCGACGTTTAAGAATGCTAGTAAACAATTTAACTTTCTTAAAAGGTTAGGGTTAGTTTAACCTTGACGGAACTTGATAGGGCAGAACGTACTAACTGATAACTAAAAAAGTTTAGCTCATGCCAAGAACTCCTCTACACATTGCTGCAGTTTTTGAAATCATTCAGATGATGAAAGCAGCAGGGGTTGGTTTTAAATTAAAATTGCCTCCTCCTTTCAATAACAATGCCGATTTACTACGGTTATGTGTCGGGTCACTATGATTTAGCAGGCGTTAACTGAAAGCCGGCGTTAACCTGGTTACCTGATCGTCGCTCTGTAAGTTCTAGTACGAATGCACCCTTGATGGTGAACAAGGCTGGAGCTGTGGATCCACGACCCCGACCGACAGAAACGAGCAAGAGGCGCGTGATTGGCGCGCAAACCTCTCCCGGCTCGGATACAGGCGAAAGGGCGCTGCGGGGTAATGGTGATCGCTCTCGCGCGCTGCCGCAAGTGACGCTGGCTCCGCGCGCTCGCCTCGAAAGCAGAGTAAAACGCGGCTTTTATCCACTTCTTTGTCGGATGTTGAGCGAAGGTCAATGTCCGTGGACTCGGTCCGGACGCTCGCCCTGATATTTCTGAGAAATGCCCGTTTCTACGCGGCGCCACAGGTAAGAAGCGCGTGAGATTCCGGCGAGCCGTTGCGCGGTGCGCCCAGCGTCAAACGCTGCGGCTTGCAATCAGAATTCGCAAATGGCATGTTCCCGAGTTGAATGGAATTTAAAAATAGGTCGAATGAAGCTTTGCTTTGGCCAGAATACGTACATATTTCACCGTCTTACCAGTAATGTGCAATACCGAACTGTTTTAAGCAGTTTAATCTACGCCGATCACAGTTTTATTCGGTTATCCATTTCAGACTAGTGTAGAGCAGTATGTTTCAATATATTATGTAATGTAAATATGCATGTGTCACATGTAGATATCAGACATAAAGAAACTCGTTCATTTGGGCGGATTATGTTCATGTTTTTCACTTGTTACAGTCATG
>NC_056711.1:21673262-21675762 GCF_018831695.1 Puntigrus tetrazona | reverse complement strand
TTGGGAGGTACCTGCAGCAGGCGCGAGGTACTGTCCACTGGCCCGGGGTCAAACTGACTGAGACACTCCAGAAGATCTGAGCAGACGCCAGGAAGAAGATGAGGAAGATTGTGATGAAGACTCAGACTCACAGCCTGAGAGAGAGTTTCAGAGGCCTGAGCTAACATCTGCTGCGCTTGCTCTCCACTCGCTCTGATGACACACACACACACACACACACACACACACACACAGACACACACACACAGACACACACACACAGACACACAGACACACACACACACAGACACACACACACACACAGACACACACACACACACAGACACACACACACACACACACAGACACACGCACACACACACACACACACAGACACACACACACACACACACACGGTACACACACACACACACACACAGAGACACACACACACAGGTTGGCATTTGTGGGTCTATAGGGACACCAATATTACATTTGCACATGTGCACACACACACAAACAGGCCCATTACACACAGGTACACATACATGCACACACAGACACACAAACAGACTCAGACATACACACACACACACACACACACTCAGACACAGAGACACAGAGGCACATACACACACACACACACACAGAGACACAGAGGCACACACACTCAGACACACACACACACACACACACAAACACACTCAGACACACACACACAGGCACAAACACACACACACAGGTGGTACACACATACATGCACACACAGACACACAAACAGATCTAGACACACACACATGCGCACACATACACAGAAACACAAACACACTCCAGACATACACTCCACACACACACACACACACAGACAGACACACAGAGGAACATACACACAGACACACACTCTAGAGACACACACACACAAACATACTCAAAGACACACACACACACACACACTCAGACACATACACACACAGACACATCCAGACACACACACACACACACACACTCAGACACACACACACACACACACACACAGACACACTCAGACACACACACACACACACACACACACACACATGACACAGACACACACCTCAGACACACACACACACACACACACACACAGACACACTCAGACAGAGACACACAGGCACACACACTTTTTTATCTTTGTACAAAGCAGTTTGTGTGTAGAATCATAAACATGAATTTTTAACAATCATTTAGATTTGAATCAACATTCTGTGCAGGGGAACTCTCACTTGATTCATTACCAACGAATGACACTTTTGAATGAAGAATCTCGCTCATGCGTATAAAGTCCCCATTATGATAAAAGTGAGTGTGTTTCTGTACTTGTGCAGCTCGGCACGCCTGCCGGCTGTCATCGCTTCTTCTCCGCTTTATTTATCTTCACTCGCTGGTCTTCATTATCCTCCTGTTCCTGATAAATCAGAGTTCATGCATCGAGTCTCTGTGAATCAATGCAGTCCGACCTGGAGAAAAGTGTCTTTAGCAGGACGAGGTATGGAGCCAAGCAAATTAAGCCCAAACGCTGGAGTTTAATGGGATGCTCTGATAGAGTTTAACAGGTGCAGAGAAAGAAAATCTATACCGTGACGTAAACCTCTGCTAATTTTCTACTCGAACTACGCTACAGGACGCAAGACTGTCATTTAAAGCAGTTTTTCTTACGGTTATGACAAATATCAGGAGGTTCTCATCAATTTTCCAGAACTTTCTCCTGATCTTTCTAGCCATTTGTGATTACTTTTTAAACAATGACTCAAACCAAATTCCCTAAGAATCATTTAGATTGATTTGTGAAGCTGACTGACTGAAAAAGTGGCTCAGAAGAGCCAGTGGTTTGGCCAAATTGTGCTATTTTTTGCACATATGATTATTGATAATTAATTTTGAGTATTTATTTTCTGTTTAGGAATCTCAAGTTCAATTTGAGCGGTGATTCAGGCGCAAACTGACATCGCCAGGGAAATTTAGTACAAATGCATTTGTAATCACTGAATTTAAAAATCAATCTGTGCGGCGATTCTGACTGATTCGCTAAAAAGAAGCGACTCAAAAGAATAAACTAGATAATAAAGCAGCGCTTTCATCGCAATCGCAATTATCGTGATGAAATTTTGAACATTTATTTTGATTCAAACTAGTTCGGCTTAAGAATCACCGAATTGATCTGAGCACAGATTCAACTGATTCATTAAAAGAGCAAATCAATCAATACTTTGGCGCTTCCCGAATGCGACTTTTTTAACACTGTATTGATTCAAAACAATTAGCGCCGAGCATCTTCGGCATATTGGCTGCAGCTGGTTTTACTCGCCGCCTGGGTCCACAGCGGTCTCTCAAGCTGAGCCAGGATCTCAGACACCTTCCCAGCATGCCGAGGAGCGGCCCTGGTCTCCACAAAGCGGTCGGGTGAGACAGAGATGACCACTGTGGAGGTGAGTCAGAGCCTCCATGAGCCAGAGACCGCCCGCAGCTGACCACTCCTGATCAC
>NC_056711.1:21665762-21668262 GCF_018831695.1 Puntigrus tetrazona | reverse complement strand
GAAATAAGCACTGATGAATTACTGAGATTAAGACAAGAACGTGTTTAAAACCACCTGGAATGTCTTAAGCAATTAAAGTAATCTGTCTGCATGAATGTGGACAACTGCAGAATGGTGGGAAGTGCTCACACACACACACACACACACACACACACACACACACAATCTGCCCTGCTGTAAATCTGTAAGTATGAATTATTCATCAGGGCTAGAAACTGAGGAAATACAGGAGTGAAAACAGGAAATGACCTGATAATAAGGTCTGCAGGGAGTGAACTGCTCACAAATGAGTCCTGTGACCAGAAAACACTTTGATTTAATCACTCTGAAACGTTCAGGAAGGACACATATGAATATGAATCATTCCAGATGTTTTTATATTTTTATTATTGTAAAATGCTAAATAAAATATTAAAATCTTAAATAAAATAATATTTATATATTTGATGTTTGTGTTAATATTTAATTTAATATTAAAGTTATTATAAATATATTAATAAATATATGAACAATTAATAAATTGATTATATATTATTTAATATTATTAACATTTAAAAATATATTATAGTTTGAGTACTAGCTCTTCCTTCATAGTGTATTTTGTACATTTCTATTATACAAGTGATTCAACTTTGAATGAAACATGTCTTTCTTTCTTTCTTTCTTTCTTTCTTTCTTTCTTCAGTCCATCTTCTAAAGAAAATCTGAGCAGCTTCCGCTCAATCTAAGACATAATGATCATATCACAGCATTGTTGATCATTGTTCTCTCCCTTTCAATGGAAAAGCCAAAAATTCTCTCTGAACTATATCTGAGCGTAGTCAAAGGTTAGATGTATTGTGTTTCAGGCGGTAGCTCCACCTGCTGAAGGTAGAGGATCAAACTAAAAGAAGAAAAAATGTCCACCGCAGGCATTAAATCAGGTATTTTATGATTTATGCAATACCGCTTTGATTTATTTGCCAAACGAAACATTTTTCGTAAATATATATACAAATATATGTAAACAACTTTTATAGCGATTAACTGTAATGCACGCTCCTTGCTCATTTTTATTCACACATGCTGTAGAAAACAAATAAAGCTTTTATCAAACGTGGCAAAACTCTAATGTTTTTTTCTTATTATAAAATATATGAAAGGGAAAATATATTTTAAATGCTTTTAAAATATGTATTTGTGTTGTGTTTTTGTATTTTTACAGATATATATAATAGACAATATATAAAGGCAAAAATCCATTTACACATATATATTTTTGAATATATATTAGCAAACATATTTTGGCCTATTTTTTATTTACATTTTTTTACTTTTTACTATATGGGTTATGACTTTCTCCGGTGGGACACGAAATCTATTGTTTTTGGAGCTTGAACATCTCTGATCACGGTTTTCTCACCGCACGGAAAAAGAGCAGCTTGGAGATTCTTCAAAACATCTTCTGTCTGACAGGTTTGGAAGGGTGAATAAATGATGGGTTATTTTAGCATGAACTAATCCTTCAAATGGAAAGAGTGCAAACAGCACAAGAGTCTAATTACTTTAGCAATTCAGATTTACATTTGGTCAATGTGTTCATTGCCTCTCTTTCATAAATATGAGCACCCGGAGAGCTTTTGTAATGAGATAATCCGTTCGGGAAAATGAAAATCCATAATACAGCATGAGGCAAAATGAATTAGCGTGTCGCTTAGAGGAGCTGTGTGTTGTTTGGCACGCCAAGCCGCCAGGGGCCCCAAAAAACGGGCTCTCGTCGAGAGAGCTAACGAACGCCACCCCAAATCACATTTACCGCCTGATAATCGTGTTTGCTCCTCTGGAAACAAACCGTGTGTTTTGTCCTTTAGAGTTCACATTAGCGCAAAGCGGAGGAACGTGCAAACCACAAACAAAAACCAGATTATCCAAAGTGTGGAGGAGATTCATGTCACACGCTTGACAGATAATCAAGGCATGCAAATTAATATGCAAAGTCTTCCAAACATACTTGAAAATAGAAATACATTTACAAAAAAAAAAAAAAAAAAATATATATATATATATATATATTAATATATATAATATTTTATATATATATTATATATATATATTATTATATATATATATATATATATAATATTTTTTTAATGTATAGTATATTTTAAAATTTAATTTAAAATTGTTTAAATATTATTTCTAATATTAATAGTATTAAGATATAACAGGATATAAAATTTATATCAAATTAATGTCTCATTTAAAAGGAAAACAGAATAGAAAAACATGCAAAATAGAAAATACAATAAAAAAACAAAAATACATTCAAGCAGATTTTGGTCTGAAATCAGCACACGATCAGAAATAATATCTGTACAGAAGTGATGATTAAAATTCATCTCGACTCTCGTGAGGTGGGAGAACATTCAGGACATCAGTGAGAACCTGCTCCTGAAGAGACACACAGCGTTTTTCATCAACCTGAACGCATCCAGAAGGTGGCGCTGTTTCTCTTCATCAT
>NC_056711.1:21658262-21660762 GCF_018831695.1 Puntigrus tetrazona | reverse complement strand
CTGGAGTAATGATGAAAAAATACAGAAATAAATTAGACGTTAACACATATTCACACAGAAAACAGTTGTTTTAAATTGAAATAATATTTTATACAATATTATTAAATTAGTAGAATAATATATATATTTTAAAAATACTATAAAAATATCTATATATATTTCAAACACATATATATATATATATATTTATTTATTTAGTATTTATTTAAAAAAATTTGCATACCTTCCAACCAAAACATAAAAATAATACAAAATTAATGCTGTCAAATGATTAATAGTGGGATTAATCGCATCCAAAAATAAAAGATTTTATGTATATGCATTTAATATTTACATATATACAATATTTATATATGTGAGTAATGTATTTTCATGTGTGTACATTTAGATTTATATAATTCATATCAAACATAAATATATTTAATATATTTTTTGTATTAAATACATGCGTATGTATGCAGTATTTATAGACACATAATAAATACACACATATATTATGTAAAAGAAAAACGTGTTTTTTATGGATGATACGCTTTAATCGCTTGACCGCGTAAGAAAATATTGTCACAATGCAAAAAAAAAACAAAACACTAAAATAGCAAGCCTGTATAATAAAGATGACCCAGTGGAAGTGTTTATCAGTTGACTTTAACCCAATAACCCATGACGGTTTTTTAAATAGCCTCTTTGCTCTTTTTTACCTCATACGGTGTTATTGCTTGCATCGATGAGGAAGACGCTTTAAGTCGCCAGATAGTATCGCTTTCACTCTAAAGATCAATTTTTCCTCTTCTCCTTCACGCAGCTGCGTCGATCGGAAACGCTCCCACGCCGGATCGTACTGGATTTGATTATCTGTCAGCCAGAGGGTTGTTTAAGCACACGGAGATGTCTGACCTGTGCTCTGATGGATGTGCTGTTGATGCTGTACGGACTGGCGTCCGAGAGAAAGGCCCGCCGGACCTCTCTTCAGGACACTGGAACTGAGCCCCACTGCTCGGGGCTGATGGGAAGACACGCGTCTGCTGCTTTAACTCGGCCTTTGTCCTCAACGGGAGACGGCTAAAACATGCATACACACACACAGATTTCTCGCCATAGATCCACACTTTTATTCATCGAGGATGCATTACACAGTAAAGGCATTTTAATGCAGAATTCAAAATATGAAGCTATAATAATAACATTGTTACAATAAATAAAAAATAAATAAATAATAATAATAATAGTAAACGCTTGATATTTTGCCTCTAATGCAAAGGTATTATGATGGCATTTAAATGTTTGGGGGAGTTAGGCTTAAAAAGAAAATAAAATTAATTATTAATTTTATAAAACAAGTATGCATTAAATTGATCAAAAAGACCTTTTATAATGTTACAGTAGATTTCTATTTCTAAATCGTCTATTCATTGTTTGAATGCTGAAAATAAGATGCATCACAGTTTCCATAAAAATATTGCTTTTTTAACATTGATAATCATTACAAATGTAAATCAGCGTTCTATATTAATTACATTTTAAAATATTTTAAATATAAAATAATAAATATATAAATATTTATATTTTTAAAATTTATTCATTGATTATTTTAAATTGTAAAAATAGTTCACAATATTACATTTTTAATAAATGTATCATAGAATGAAGAGCCTTTTAAATAGCATTTTTATGTCTAATATTTAATAATAATGATTTTACCATTATTTAAAAACAATATTATTTCCTGACTGCATTATTTACTAATGATTATTCTAAAAAGTGACATATTAGTAAAATGTCTCTTTATGTTGTGACATGTAATAATATTTCACGCGCTAACATAAACTGATTCAAAAGTTTGTAAACCCCCAAAAAGTGCCAAAGAAAAAGCAGTAAAAGGTTTGGTATCTAAAGGGCAAAAAGGTGATTTGTTCCTCTCCGGTCTCACCTGTTTGTTCTTCTTGTCGTCTGCCTCTCTCCTTGTCTTTTCTGGAGCTGGCGATCTCACGCCTTGACCTTCCGCCCAATCATTCATCACTTCAGCGTGCGAATCGCCATAGATACCTAAATTCCCCAGCAGTACATGTGACCAGTGTTACTTTTAAAGTAATGCGTTACAGTATTGCCAGTAATCCCATAAAAAGAAGTATGTTTTTATTGATTTGGAGGAACACTGAGTCTGTTTTTGTGAAGCTGAGATGAATAAACATGTGTTCGTGTGTGATCCCGGAAAACAGCGTCAGTTTCTTGAGCTAGATGAGCTCTCCACTGATACGCGTGTGAGGTCGTACTCCTCCAGATGTGCAGCGTGAAGCTGTAGGCGGTCAGCAGATGCTGCTGGTGTTTGAGAGATGACTGGTGCTCGGTGAGAGCCAGCAGTGTGTGTGAGCGCACCAGACGCCCAGGCGGCCGACCGGACGCACTTCACACACACACACCGCAACACGCTCCTCTGCAATCAACACGTTCACAAATTCACCACGGCTGCATTGATTGCATCAAAAATACAGTAAAAATT
>NC_056711.1:21650762-21653262 GCF_018831695.1 Puntigrus tetrazona | reverse complement strand
ATTACACGTATGAAGATTTCTAGCTTTACGTTCATCTGTTAGTAATGAGTGGTTCAGTGTTAAACTCTCGTGAGGTGATGGTGTGTGTGTGTGTGTGAGAGAGAAAGTGTGTGTCTGAGTGTGTCCAGTGCATGCACTTGTGTGTGTGAGTGTGAGTTTCCAGTCTATGTCTCTCTGTGAGAGAGTGTGTGTGTGTGTGTGTGTGTGTGTTTATCACACATTATGGGACCAAATGTCTCCACAAGGATAGTAAAAAATTTTTTGAAAATGTAAAAATGTGAGTATTTTCCTGTAAAGAGAACAATAACACACACGTACAGAATAAAACATTAGACCTCTGAAGAGTCCTCATAAAAAATGGAAACACAACGTGTGTGTGTGTGTGTGTGTGAGAGAGAGAGAGAGAGTGCGTGTCTGTGTGTGTGCAGCATGCACTTGTGTGTGTGTGTGTGTGTTTCAGTCTATGTCTCTCTCTGAGAGAGTCTGTTTGTGTGCATGTGTGCGTGTGTGAGAGAGAGAGACTATGTGTGTGTAAGTGTGTGTGTGTGCTGCGAGAAAAAGTGTGTGTGTGTGTGAGTGTGTCCAGTGCATGCAGATTTTGAGTGTAGTCAGTGCATGCACTTGTGTGTGTGTGTGTGTGTGTGTGTGAGTTTCCAGTCTGTGAGTGTGCGTGTGACTGTGTGTGGTTGAGTGTGTAAGTGTGTGTGAGAGAAAGTGTGTGTGTGTGTGTGTGAGTGTATCCAGTGCATGCAGATTTGTGAGTGTAGTCAGGGCATACACTTGTGTGTGTGTGTCTTACAGCGGTGTGTTTTCTGTATGTCCGGCTGATGTTCTTCAGGATGATCTCCAGAGCTCCTCTCAGTGGTCTTCTGTCCCGTCTCGAGTCCAGCAGAGGCAGACAGGCGTTCAGAAGTGACCGGCTGCGCTCATACACAGAGTCCAGCTGCCCGCCTGCTCCATAAAACTACACACAACACACACACAGATCAGACACACAACAGAGCCGAGACAGACAATCCTATTCGGTTTATCTGTAATAGCAGAAGTAACCAATCACAACCAGATCAAAACATTATTATATACATACATATTTAACTATGAATTCACTAAAACACATTACATAAATAAACAATTAGAACATATGATAAAAATGTGTTAAAATAATTATTTTTTACTATTTTCTAATTATATTTAATATTTAAAATTTGCACAAACTGAATAAACTATATAGTAATTCCTTTTTACGCCAAATGTTATTTAATGGTGCGTTTGGAAATGTATCTTTACTATCTTTAATTATTTAAAATGTTGAGAAAAAGCATGCATTTTCTGTTATTATTTAAATCAATAAAATCTCACTTATTAACCATGAATTTAAATACGTTTCCTTTTTTTTTCTGTTATGTGCTCAATATATTATTTTTCTAATAGATAATTGTTAGGATTTTTGGAGGACGACTCCTAAAAAAAAAAAAACTAAAGTGAATAGTAAAAAAGTAAATAGTTTTAATATACTAAATATATAAAAAATACTTTTGCTAAAAATATATAAAGTATTTAATTTATTTTTAATATTTTCAAATACATCACATACATTGAATACATTGCACATAGTAATAAAAACATTTTTATTTACGTTTTGAATGTTATTTTATGTTTAAGCACAGATGTAATGTTTTAATTGTTTATCTGTTTATTGTTTTTTATTCACATCAGGGTGTGCTTTCACACGCAAACGTTTAAAATGAAGATCGACAGAGCTGAAATGTGTGTGTGTTCAGACCCGACACTGTCCTGCAGCGTGAGCAGACCCTCCATGTATCTGCTGTGATGACCTCTGGCCTCCAGGATCAGACTCTGACCTCTGACCCCTGCAGCGCTGCTCAGCATCTCCTGAACCGAACACGCGCTGAACCTGAACACACACACACACACACACACACACGGTTGTCCAAAGCAAAAATGCCATGAAATGCATCAGACAGATAGTTGTCTCTCAGACAGATATTGTTTGATCGTAACAAAAAAAGATGTTTTTTTCAGCTCTCAGAAGATGTATAAAACCCTCATGATGGGCCCGTATAAATCAGCGGCACTCACAGAGCATGAGCGGCCGTCTTCACTCTTTGTGCTGCGTTCTGCTCCAGCTGCAGTGCATTATGGGTGCAGGTCAGGACAAGGCCACGGTCCTGTGTCTGATGAGCAAACAGAGCGAGCTGTGTCCAGACGTACAGCTCAACGACCGGATCCGACCACTGACCGGCCGACGTCATCTCAACCAGCTGGAGAAGAGCCCGAGATGTTATTAATATATATATATATATATATATATATATATATCACACCCTACACCTGATCTACTGATCCTGACCGCAGCTGACACTCAGGACTCTCTCATATATGTCATGTATCACTTCATTTATGTATGATATCCCTGTCATTGTATTCTTCTACTTTATTCTTCTTCTACTTTATTCTGTTCAGTGCTTTGATGAAACCC
>NC_056711.1:21635762-21643262 GCF_018831695.1 Puntigrus tetrazona | reverse complement strand
GCAGTCTATAGCTTTTCTCACTTCAGCAGCTCATGAACATGTGGTTGGTTAGGGTTTATATTGCTTTTATTGAGAGGTTTGACAGTATTTGTAATGAAAAGAGAAATCTAAAATCCCATCTGGAAAACCCTTACTGTTTTCTAACATGAAAAAGGATTTTGAGTCTAATGTTCTGAAAATGTACAAAAAATGAGTGCCCCATATGCGTAAATGTAAGCATGTTTTGGAAGTTTTTCTACTTTAAAATGTAGTTTTTAATTCAACGTGTTACTTGTACCTCCTTTCTCGTTATTAGAAAGATTTACTAGCAACTTTTTTTTTGGTGAAAATTTCCATAAATGCTGAATTTAAACCAAATTTGTTCCAGTATATTTAACTGTACAGTCTGCCTTAACTAACTTTGTCTTTATTAGGCTCAAAACTTACTCTCATTATAAACCTTTCTTTCGTGCTAAAAGGCATTTTGCACATGTCCTACAACAAATATTTTAAAACATCATTTTTTGATTAGGAATATGCATTGCTGATCTTCATTTGGACAGCCTCTAATATTCAGATTGCAGATTTTTTATCCTAATAACCTCAATAGAGCGCCGTTTTCACATTCAGACTCATTGCAGTGAGGTTTGTTGTTTTTTCTAGTTTGGAGGAAAACATCCCGCGTGAAGCACACGGTGTATTTCTGAGGGGAAGTTACCTCAGCGTGGAGGAAGTGGACCTCGGCCAGCAGACGCAGCAGATCTCTCTGTGTGCTCGGGTCAGTCTGCTTCTTCTGATCTGGACGATCACAACCCGTGGAGCCTGGGGGATCACAAACCGGCAGATATCTACATCAACAGCGTGCAAAATGCTGCATAATCAATAATCGTAATAACCACCAATGAGGATCGATACTAGTTTGTTGCATCAAGAAACATCCCTAATTCAGAAAAAAATATTTACATATGGTGATTATGATCGCGTAAAAATGACCATCTGACACGATGTGGATGCAGCTGGAGTCATTTACGTATATAACAGTTTATTTGTCTATTGACTTCATCATCTGTATTTTTCAGCTCTGGCGTCGCTCACGGATTCTTAAGATTTCGAAGAACAGCTTGAACTGAAAGGCTAAAGGAATCTTTATGCATAATCAATAAAAAAAGCTGGAAAAATGCAGGCAAGTTTTACAGAATCCGAGCTAGTTCGCACTAAAATAATAAAAAAAAATTCTAAATATTATTTAAAAAGGATTTTTATTGAGGTTGTCAATTAAGATTATTGGAGTATATTTTCTAAAAGAAAAAAATAATGATAATGATATTTAATTTTTTTAATTTTTACAATTAATAATGATAATGATATTTAACTCCAAAATGTCAGTTTAATTCAGTGTGTTACTTAAAAAATATAAATACAAAAAAATACAATAAAAAAAATAAAGGTAAATGCGACTATCTTACAAAATACTTATTTTCTTATTTTCTTATTTTCAGACTTATTTTCTTTAAAAAAATATTTAAATTGTGAGCCAATAAAAATAGATATAATTTCAGAATTGTTGAATTTTAAAATATGAACTCACAATGTTCTGCATTTAGTCAGAATTGTGAAATGAAACGTTCACAGTTTTAAATACATGTCAAACAAACAAACAACCAAAAAAAGAAAGGCAAGATGCAAACTTGGCATTGCATGAAAAATAAATATTTTGAATTTATATTTCATAATTATTTTTCCAAGAACTGCTCATTTGTATTTTTGTTCTGCCTTAAAGTCACAGTTAATTTTCTGGAGCGTGTTAGTGATTTGATAGTGAGACCGAGACGCTCGGAGTTTCAGTCTTCAGGGAAATCTAGCAAGCAGCGACTTACGGTCCCCGCGGTGCGTCTCAACATTACATTTGGAAACCTGAAATGATTTTAACATTACACGCGCCGGCTGTAAACATGTTTTGAAATACGTGACTTTTTGCAGCACACACATCATTTCATTATTCCTGGCTCTCGCGAGACTCACTCACTCGTGGTTTTCCATCGTCCGTCATCATAAAGCAGACAGAAGCGGCAGGCCGCCCGACACACGTCGAACACCTCCTGTTTCCGGGCAGTCTTGGCCAGAGAAGCCCATAATTTCACCCTGACAAAGACACAAACATCACAGAGAGCTCGTTTCAACCTTCGGCCCATGCCTGCTTTCATTCGCGTGTTCCTTCCTCGTGGAAGAAAATAGAAAAATCACGCTTTTTCCCATCGTAATGAAGTCCTGGTGGGCCTGTATGTTCCTGGCCTTGAGAAGCGTGCCGTGATGAGCTCCAGGGTGAAGCTGATGGAGGAATTCATAGCCTGCTCTCTTTTAATGAACACATGCAGTACACATGGCTTTTGGGAGTGAGAACTTTTAGAAGTGAGACTTGCGCCCGATGTAAAATTGAATGAAAAAAAAGTTTCATTGCGCTGCACAATATTCCTGTAGAGACTAATAAAGTCTAAGTAGAATAAAAATAATTAATACTTCATGTGATGCAAGGCTCCTTGAATTGAGCAAAAGGGGCAACATATTTATATTTCAAGTATACGCTGTATCACGGTTTCCACAAAAATATTGTGCAGCACAACCGTTTTCAACATTGATAATAATCAGAATTTTCTCTTCAGCAGTAAATCAGTATATTATTATGATTTCTGAAGATCACGTGACGCTGAAGACTGGCGTAACGATGCACATATTCACACAGAAAACAGCCGTTTTAAATTGTAACGATTCACAATTTTTACTGTATTTTTTTTACTGTATTTTACTCTTAATCAAATAAATGCGGTCTTGGTGAGCACTTTTCAGAGACTCGTTTGTGTAAAAACACACCTTTCTTTGTCATCCGAGCTCTGGTCAAGCCCATCCAAATGACCTCTGACCTTCTGCACACGGCTGCTGTGATGCTGGGCTTTAGCGGCGAGCAGCTCCAGGCGATCTCCAGCTCCATCGTCTGCAGAAACACTGAACACAATACATACAACACAATCAAGTCAGTCCTGAGAACTTCACTGAAATACCCTCAGGCCTGACGCCTCTGGTGGAGTTCAGATCGACGGAATCGTGTAACTAATATTAAGGTCAGCATGAGCTCCAGGAGCAGCTGAGAGCAACATCATATCAGTGTGATGATGAAGAAGATCTGAGGACAAACATCGTCTTCATCCCGAGCGGGCGGCGTGAGCTTGTTTCACAGACTTCATACAACAACAAAAACAATTCTATCACCATGATATAGTTATTTTAGCTGTGTTTTCCTGCTTCGTGCTCTGTTTTCTTACCATTCTCTGTTGCACACTAGTTTTTAAAAGTCTCTTCTGCTCACCAGGGCTGTGCTTATTTGAAAAAAAAAAAATACATAAAAATGCTGAAATATTATTACAGTTTAAAACCACAGTTTTCTCTGCGAGTACGTGTCAAAGTGTATTTTATTTCTGTGATTTTCAGCATCATTACTCCGATGTAATGCTCGAGAAACATTTCTGATTATTATCTGTGTTGCGCTGCTCAATATTTTTTTTGTGCAAACTGAGTTACATTTTGTTTTTCAGGATTCACAGATGATCAGAAAGTTTAAAAGATTAGCATTCATTTGAAACAGAAATCTTTTGTAACATTAAAATGTCACTTTTGATCGTTTTAACGCATCCTTGATGAATAAAACCTCTGAACGGTTATATATATCTACTTCTAAAATCTCTTTTTTCTTTTTTATAGCATGATACGCTGTATTATTCCTCCCAGCTGCAATCATGCAACATTGAACAGCTCATACAAGATTAAAAACACCAGATTTATATTTCCTAAAAAAAAAAAAGACCTGAGCACAGCAGCAGCAGAGTCGTGTTATGAAGCAAACTCTGCTATTAATCACTTTAATGGGTCAAATTTAGAGAGAAGCAGCAAACACACTTAAGATAGAAAGCCAACTGGATGCAAATCATCCTATGAGAGATACGGGAAGTAAAGCCCAAATATCTAAAGTATAATGTTTGCAAAAACGAATGATTTCTAGCATGCAATTTAGAGCAGGGCAGATACGTATGAGTGAAGTCCTGGTGCACAGATCAAGCGCTTCAGTCGGTCTGATTAGGAGCATAACAGGCCGGATAGTGGGAGACGCGGGGAATCTGTCACACTGGGAGCGAAATCCACAATTACAGACAGAAAACTGAACTGGCAAGCTCTAATTGGCGTTACTAATCAAGACTAGCATTAGCCTAGCATCCGCTGGACCTTTGACTTGACCGTCAGCCTCCAGGGCGCTCAGGAAAGCATCGAGAGCAGAGCGACTCCAGCGGTGACCAGCAGAGGGCGTCGCTTTCTCAGAGCCTCAGCCACGCCTCCTCTCTTTGGCCTGTAGAGATCACACCACTAATCAATACACCGATACTGATAATAAAGGCTGGACATCAATGGTGAGGACTCCACCAGCAGCATTTAAAAAGTTCGGGTGGCTAAAGTTAGGTTTTTAGGTTTCTTCTGCTCAGCTAGGCTGCAGTGCTTTGACCAAAAATACTGCTAAAAATCATAAAATATTATAAGCGTTTAAAATCTGCTGTTTTCTCTGTGAATGTGTGTTAAAAGTGTAATTTATTTCTGTGGTTTTCTGCATCATTACTCCGGTCTTCAGCGTCAAAATCAATGTTGTCAAAATCAAACATATCAATGTTAAATGCGCCGCATGGCATTTTGTGGAAACTGATTCGGTGCTCTGCAGTGAATGGGTGCCGTCAGAATGTCTGGAGAAGACAATCCAGCGTTAAGATGTTTTTAGCTGAAACATGAGTCCATAATAACTCTGTCTTTAAGTCTGAATCAGAAGAAGAGAAATCTGCAGAGGGCTCGTATTTTAGATGGCACCCATTCACATCCATCGCTTAGATACTGATGCAGGGACACACTTCTCCAAATCTGATGAAAACACAAACTCATCTTAATCTCGGGTGGCGAGGCCGAGCACATTTTTAGCACAAGCTGCTTTTAGGTGAAGCGTTCCTTTAATGCATCCTCGCTGAATAAGATTATTAATATATTACTGATACTCTTACTGCCCTCAGACTTTCCAACGCTTGTGCATCTCCAGTTTTGGCTTGCGTAACACGCATCAAAGCCATTTCCCAGAATGCAAAGCGCGCGAAAACTAACGAGGTTTTGTTTCAGGGCGCATTCTCTGTGAAGTTTTATTTTTAGTCTGCATCGGACGGGCAGCTTTGGCCGCTGTGCGCCTCGCTTGTTTTTCGGCGCGTCGCGTCGCATTTTCACGTTTAAGAAGGGCTCTTGGAGAAGCTCTGAGCGGAGCGAGCGTGTAGGGAGGCACCTGCTGGATGAGTTTAGCGGCGCTTCCTCCTCCGCTCGCTCGGGCGCCGTGGACAGAGGAGCGCAGCGGAGGAGGCGCAAGGAGGAGGACAGCTGCTCGAGTCGGGATCCAGCTCGGACGCTTTCTGGAGATGCTTCCACGGCGGAATCCAGCTTCTCATCCTCCTCGTCTATAGCGGCCAGTTCGGCGTGAGCCGCGACTCAACACGTCCAGCAGCAAACTGAAAAAGGCAGAATTGCACTTTTTATAATCACGCAATCGTGAGACAAAGAGGCACATTTACAATAAAAAAAAAAATAAATTATTCAGTTGAGGAAATGGTCTTCTGTGCTAAATAATGCTAAAATAATATAGGAATATAGAAATGTTTTGACAAAGCACAAACTCACCGCGCAACAATAAAGATAGCCCTTTAGTAGAAGGTTTATAGAAAGTTTTATATATATATATATATATATATATATATATATATATATATATATATATATATATATATATATATATTTTTTTTTTTTTATATATATTTTTTATCATTATTTTTTTTTAAAAATATATACATTTATATATATATATATATATATATATATATATATTTTTTTTTTTTTTTATTTATTTATTTATTTTTACATTATTTTGCAAATCAAGTTAGCTGAACTAGCTGAAATAAAATGTTTAGATTGACTTAAACATTTATTTTAATTCAAGGAATGATCTAATGCAGTGGTTCCCCAACTGTGGTGCGCGGCACACTAAGGGAGTGCCGTGAGATCTTTGAGGTGCCGCCAAAATTTCAAATTTAATTTTTTTATTAAGGCAGAATCAGCGTAAACAGTATTCTCATATCATCTAGGACTAGGTATAAGGTGTTGTTGCATGCAAACTCTCGAAATGAAACAAATAAATAAATAATAATAAAAAGCTACAGAGATTTTAAATATCTATTTCCTTATAAGTGCAGGGAACTTTTGAAAGGCTTTCAAGGGTGCCTCAAACAAGAAAAGGTTGGGAACCACTGATCTAATGGTTTTAGTTAACAATGATAACCCCGGACACAGCCATCGCATGACTCCAGAAGATGTAGAGTACAGCATATGGGACTAATTTTAGGATATTTTAAGATGATTTTTGTCTTGTTTAGAGCCTCTGGTCACTGTCCGCTTTCATCGCGTGAAGATGTTCTACGTCTCCGCCGCACGAAATAAACATGCATTTCCTTTCTCTTCTCATTCGTCTAATGACCCTGCCGTCCGCAGCAGCAACGGAGCGCTGTGTTTCAGACCTGTGTGTGCGCTCCAGCGCCCGGCGAGGCTCAGCAGGGCTTTCCGGACTCTCTTCCGAAGGTTGTGTTGGAGAAAGAGGCAGACACGCGTTCACAGACACACACACACGCGCCTGAGTCGCCCGAGTCCGCTTCCTCCAGAGCCGTCTGCAGCAGCGCTTCCAGTGAGAGATTACACTCAACCGCAGCTGAAAGAACAAGACAGGCTTCATGATATCTTAATAGACATGCATATGAAGCAGATCTGATCTGAAAGCGTCAGCATGTTTTGTCACTTAAATGCTTTAGGTTTATCAGCGAACTTCTAATTAGAAATTTATGAAAACTTTTACTATCGCTAAGATAATATTATAGTTTTTTTTTGCTGATATATTTTCCTTTTTTCTTTTCAATTTTTATTTAAACATTTTGTCATTTTTATTAATGTCTGCACAGTTATAGTTATTTTAGTAAATCAAGTTAAAATAAAATAACATAAATAAAATTAAATGTTGCCTTGTCAGCTAGCTGAAATAAATTGAAATCAATTTTAAAGGAAATTTTATTTATTTTATTTCAAAGTACTAAAAATGCTTTGTTTTTTAGTTAAGAACTGCTAAAATAGCCATTTCCAATTTAGCGATTTAATTTGAGAAATAGTGCTTGAATACACCGTGTCTTTGGTATTAGAAAAAGAAGAATATAATACAAATGTTGCCATGTCAACTAAGTACTTAAATTATTTCAATATGATTCTAAAAAGCCAAAAAAAATATATAAAGCAAACAACTGAACTAATGAAACTTAAAATGTAATTAAAATAAAAACTGATATAAATTTTTTTTAAATCACAATATAATACTATTAAAATATAATTTGTATATTATTAATAAATAATATTTAAATA